>NW_027505727.1:0-162079 GCF_021521415.1 Bidens hawaiensis
ATAGGAAAGACTAGGAATAGATCATAGCCATTGGATCATATTAATCAATGGTTTAGATTTAAAATCACCAATAACCGACATAGTTTCCTAGAATTACTCTTTAATCATTATAACCGACATAGTTTCTTAAAATTCTTCTTTCACCATCATTTGTAATGTTAAAAATTTGTTTGTTCTTACCATTCTTAGGAAACTCCTTATTTGAACATATATATATATATATATATATATATATATATATATATATATATATCATTTAAGAACTCTTGGAATTTGGTGAAACTTTAAGAACCCATCTCAACCATCAAATATTTAATCAAGGGCTAAATAATAGAGTGGCATTTTGGTAATAATCTGGAAATTTAATTATAATCTTTTACGTAAAAAAGGGTAATATAGGAAATAAAAAATTTTAAAACTGCCCTTCCTTACTAATATGCATGCAGTTATCTTTTTCGTTTGTTTATTTCATTTGTTCTTTGCATTTAAAGATAATTGTGATTTTACGTTTTCTTTTCCATGATTGTTGCAAAAGAAATTCACCAATAGAAATTTACATATTATGTAAATACATAATAAATTCAGAAATGGATGACAGGTATGAAGATTTACATCTATGTAAATGTTAAGTTTAAAAACTGGGTACCAAATTAATAATTTTCACATGTCCCTAATAATACATGTAAAACATTTACATACATGTAAAAGTAAGATTGACTTAAGGTTTACATACACATATACCAGTTTAATAAATTGATGATTTGTAATAATATATACATTTACACCACACATGTACAACATTTACATACATGTAAACAAATGATAATTGGTTTGATCCATCAAATGTTTAAGAAATAAACGATTTTGATTTTATCATTCATATAATATGTAAAATTAGTGGACATCAGAGAAATGAGGAGTAAAATAGTTAATTAGGTAAATTAAAAGAGAGAGAAACTAGTTGAGAGATTACGATTATGCCCTTTTTTATTTATTTTAATTTTTTTAAATTCATAAAAAATAAGTGGTCTATATCGGTTCTTAAAGTTATCACCATGTAACTACGTGTTGATGGATATTAATATATTGAGTTGAAAGATATTCAGATATAAAGAAATTTTAACTTATGAATAAATTGTACTTTTGTAGGATAAAAATTCAAGAGACAAAAAATAAGTTATAAAAATAAATGAATTCTTAATATTTTTCAATTATAGTAATTTGATTAGTTATATTAATTGAATATATATATTAATTGAAGAGAGAGATGCATTTATACTTTCTTAATTATGCTTAAACTATTAAAACCTAAAATAAAATTAGTGACTCAAATTCATTTCTCGCAGTAATATCATTTCTCTCTTGAATCATCCTATATATATATATATATATATATATACATATAATATTAGGTTATTGGATCATTTCAGAAGTTTTTTTACAGCGGAGAAGTGAGAGAAATGAAGGTGTAACTCCATTAATCCCTAATTTCACTCTATTTTCTTATGTGTAGGTGCGTTGTGTATGTGCATATGTATGTGTGTAGGTAGTATGTTTGTATATGTGTATGTATGTTTGTATGTGTGTAGGTACATAGGTTTGAATGTGGCTCGGTTACATTTATATATTTGTAGGTAGGTTTGAATGTGTAATTAAGACATAAATACAATCAACCTTCATATATGTATGTAACATCATATGAAAGGGAGTGAAATTAGGGATTAATGAAGTTATACCTTCACTTCTCGTACTTCTCACTGTAATATCACTTATCGCAAGATCCATCCCCAATAATATTAGTAATATATATATATATATATATATATATATATATATATATATATATATATATATATATCTCACACACCTATATATAATAATATTAAAACATAAACACATTGTAGGCGACAAATATTTGTAGCCCCCCCCCCCACACATTTCGCCCACAAAATCGCCTAGGGGGCGGTGTTCTGTCGGCCCCGATTAGCTCCATTTCGCCCAAACTATTCGCCCATTACGCATAGTCTAACCGACTAAACTCATGACCATGGATGCCACTCGCCACCTAGATAACCCATTCATGTAGTAGTCGTTTTTTATTCCATACCATTCCTCATACGTGCTTCCTTGATGAGCATATAAAATACAGTCTCGTGTCAAATGAGTTCTAGCTTTAGTATACATAACGATTATTGTATAAATATAATAATAACATACTTTATGAAGCGCAAAACATATTTTTCTTTACCGTGTCTAAAGCAAATCAATCTAGTTTGTCAATATATCTAACCTTCTTGACCATGTAATGACCGAAATCACCCATAATATGTATCTGCAATTACCAACGCACGCGAAAGGCGCTGCCAAACTGTGCCAATACGAGGAGCCTAACTATGCCCATACGAGGGGCCTAAACTGACTCATATATTGATTGATTTAACACGTAATAACACCTTTCCTTTACCCATGACACATACATGTATGCACACTAGCCCCGAAACATTTAAGGAGAAGGAGTCTAGAATTCACCTAATCTGTCTGACATTTTCTAGTTAAACTTCTCACGTATTGAACACTTAAACTGTAGTATAACATTCACATGACATAACTAATAGTATTGGTGAACTATTCTAAGTGACTCGTAAAAAAAGGGTATTCACATTATTTCTTATTTGTGTTCGTCAGTCTCACATGGGCACTTGGTTCGCATATCCTAATCACAGAGCACCCAACTCGCATAAACTTATCGCATGACACTTAGCTCGCATAACATTGCATTCACAGAAGCAAATACTGCGAGCTACCTATGCAAGCTACTTGGGGTTAAGCGAATGTGATATATAACTAATGTGATCCACTCATGCGATCCTATGATAAGCTATTGTAACATTCTAAATATTCTAGTATTAAATAAAGAGAGTTGCGTTAAATTGCCGTGTGTTAATAATTGATTAGAATTAAATAAAGAAGAATGATGGACTTGGATAATTAAAAAGGATTAAAGAGTAATGGGCCTTAGGTCCATAGGCTTTAAGGGATATAAATACCCCCTTAAACCATCCTAAAAGCCTAACTCTCATTTCCATCTTCCATAATCTCTACACACTAAAAAACACACACATATCACTACATATACGGCCGAGAGAGGGAGAAGTGAGATCCGAGCCAAACAAACGTCGATTCTTGATAGATCCTCGTAGTACAAGATAGATACAAGACTTAAAGTTCATAACCAAGCTAAACCGTAACCTTAAAACACGTAAAGGTATGTCTTTTATCTTTAAAGTTTACGTTTTTATGAACGGTTAGCCTTGAAGATTGAACCTAGAGTAGATCGGGTATAAACGAGTATTAAAGTAGCAAACTTGATGCTAGAAACGAACTTAACGAACTTACGGCTGCATATGACTCGTTTAAAATAAACCCTAGATCTAGTTTTGAACGTTTAAGGTTAAAGGTCCAAACTTTACAAATTTTCAGGTCGTGTTTTATCCAAAAATGACCATGGGAATGTTCAAAGGATTGGTTAACATCATATCAAGGGATTTCACGTTAAAACTGAGACGTTTATGGGGTTAAAACCAAACCCGAAACTGCTACTGTACAACTTCGCCTGCAAGCAAGTTCGCTTGCAAGCAAGTTCGCCTACTGGTCAACTTCGCTGTTGATTAAGTTCGCTGATGGTTAAGTTCGTTTACTGACAAGTTCTCCTGGTGATAAGTTTGCTTAATACTAAGTTCACTTAAGACTAAGTTCGCTTAATACTAAGTTCGCTTAAGTTAAGTATAGCGAATAAGACTTAATTCGTTATGAAGAATGAGTTAACGAATTAGTAAAATAAATTAAAATCATAGTGAAAAATGTGTTAAGACAATTAATGGAAATAAAAATTTTCCAAGCTGACCCCAGCCAGGGGCTCTGCCCCTTGGACCCCACTAGGGGCTGCCGCCCCAAGAACCCTGCTGCCAGGGGCGCTGCCCCCGGACCCCCGTTCGTTGTGGGTTATATAAAGATAGAAATACGATATGAGTAGTAATAGTTAATTGATACATGTAAATATTATACAGTTAGCTGTGCACAGCTCAAGAAGGGAATAACTATTAACGGTGAACGTAACCGCATTCAGGTGAGTTTCTAGCCCCACTTCCTTGTTATGTTTTCGGGGCTGTGTGCATACTCGATGTGTTAGTTAATACACTTACCTTAACTGGTAAGTGTATGCCTTGTATGATTTAAATGTTATGTATGTATATCTTAAATGTGAATGAAAGCTTGTCGATACGTGAACGATCTTCGGATATTGCACGTGTTAACAAGGGAGGTATGTATATGATAGTTGAATGTGAATGATAGATATATGTGTAATGTATGATTAAAGAAAGTATGTATGTTAAGGGTATGTAAAGACAGTATGTACGAAGATGAAGAAAGAGGGATCAGACCATAATAATATCTAAGATAGAGAAGAAAGGGACCAGACCCTAATAATATCTGAGATAGAGAAGTAAAAAGGGACCAGACCCTAATAATATCTGAGATAGACAAGAAAGGGATCAGACCCTAATAATATCTTAGATAGACAAAGGAAAGAGGGACCCGACCCTAATAATATCTGAGATAGAAAGAGAAGGGATCGGACCCTAATAATATCCGAGATAGAAAAAGACAGTAATTTATATAGTATGAAAGTAATAAAGTATGAACGTATGTATGAATTTATGTAACGAAAGTAAATTAGTAAAGTAATAATTGTGTATCTTCGGATGCATAATTGAAGGTAAGTGTATGTATTGTATAATGTGTGATTAACTAGAACTCACTCAGCGTAGTTGACTTTTAGTATGCACGCAGGTGAGTAGAATGAGGCAACTCGCTTGAGGGGACACGTGACATTGAATAAGAGGCTGACATCGGAAGACTCAAGACGCTAAGTTTAATGTTTTGTTTATTTTGAAAGACGAGATATTGTTTTAAGACAAGTTATGGTTTGTTACGATATGCTTTATGAAAGTTTTTATATTCCGCGAATGTTTTTATTAACTCTGATGATTAGAACTATGTTGATAAGTAAATCCAACGTCCAATGTAGGGCACCGGTAACGGGGCCTTACAACTATGCGAATGCGAGTTGTTATGCGTGGCAGTTTGTTTTACGAACTAGCGGACCATGAGATCTATACGCGATTGCAATCCGAAATGCAAACTAACCCTATATACGATTCGATCTGATTTGTTTCATGAAATTCTCATATCTAAGGACTTTTTAAGATCAAGATTCCTACTTTAGCGATCTAAAGGAATACCAAGAACAATCATCCCATCGATTAATAATTAAATTAGTCGCATTTGTGGTGTGCGCATATAATGTATATATATGCGGGTCCTCAGGGGCAAAAGTGCAATGCACTAATTTTGACGTTATTTTACATATTTTGTGAAAATAACGTTAAAAGTGGCGGGAGGTTAATGAAGCATCATTTGGTGGCATTGATAGCCGAAGGCCCGAAAGACAAGGTACATGCACCAATTAACCGATGTCTCAATGGTTGAGTGTTATGTGTCTTATATCAAAGAGCTGATGCAAAACTACTATCGAGCTGTTGGTTTCACCAGAAGCAACCTCTATATTCCTACGGGGTAGAGGTAATGTTGTCTATCTCTTACCCTCCTCAGACCCTACCATAGCTTTGTTATTGGTGGAATTTACTAAGTATGATGATGATGATGATGATGATGATGATTTTGATTCTTTTTATTTCAAATGTACACACCAATTTACCAAAATACCCATCTACAAATTGTATTCTTTGGTTTAATTTAAAAGGTTAAGTTGTTCTACAAAGGATGTCAAAAATAAGAATGATGAAAGATTTGTATTCACAAAAAATAGCCCCTTAAAATAAAAAATAACAAATCATAAATTAAAATAACATAAAAAAATTAAAAAAGTAAAAACAAAAAAAAATGCCCCACCCCCGGTTTTCCTCGTTCTAAAAAAAACACTATGTTAAGGAAAAAAGATGGTCGTGTCTTTTTATTTATCATTGTGTCTTTTTTCGTCATTTATTGTGTTTTTTTTTCTTGAAATCGCGTCTTTTTTTCTTGATTATTTGTTACATTTTGCTCGACATTGTGTTATATTATGTGATTTAGTTGTATATTTTTATTTATTTATCGTGTTTTTGTTTATTTTCATCATTATGTCTTTTTTCTCGACATTGTATCTTTTTTGTCTTTTCTTTTTGAATGAGAAAGGCGTGAGAAACATTTTAGTTTTTTTTTTCGTTTTTGATTTATAATTTGAGTTACAATTTTTTCTTTAATTTTTTTAAGGTTTTTTTGTTTTTTTTTTGTCACAATTCTTCGCACACTTCTTATTTTGTCTCCCTTTATATATATATATATATATATATATTTTAATTTAAAAACCGTTTTAAATTATTGGTTTTTTAGGACCGTAAGTATGCTAAAATGAGCCTGTTTGGATTTTCTGATGGAGTCTTAAAACCCACAACAATTTGTAAAGTACCTTTTATTTGGGGCAAAATTTTATATTTGATTAACATGTTTTTAGCATTTACATGGCCACACAAAATTACCAATGTTCATTTTCTAATCACCTAGACCTCGTATTCAATCGATTCAGTCATCTAACCAGCCTTGGGTTAGGCATACACAAACATGCGAGCTTTGTGTTTATGGGCTTGCTAGTTTATAAACTCTTTTGTAATACGGTTTATGGGTGGATTATCAATTGCAAAACCTTTTTCACACACTTAAAAGGTGTATTCGACCCAACTCCATCATGTTTATCATCCTTGATCCGATTCTCATTTTTTCACATCGTATTTGATCATGTATAGCTGTTATTTCATCTTCTACACGATCTAGTGTTTCAGCCACCTAGACCTAGTACGCTATTCATTTGTGTTAACTCCGAGAGGTGTTTGTGGACCTATGAACGATGTGATTGAGCAAATGCATGCCAAAAAAGATCACCAATGTTCATTTCAAAGTCACTGCATCCATTGACATGACTTTCCATCTAATCACATAATCAACCTCAGTACCTCACATCACCACATCTAATAACCAGCCTTTAGTCACCCTCGTCTCTTCAAGACTAAAAAAAACACACACACTAAATTAAGCTTTCACATACTGAAGCAATCACTACTGAAACCCAATATATATGTATATATATA
Source organism: Bidens hawaiensis (assembly GCF_021521415.1). Lineage (NCBI taxonomy): Eukaryota > Viridiplantae > Streptophyta > Magnoliopsida > Asterales > Asteraceae > Bidens > Bidens hawaiensis. The sequence goes on from NW_027505727.1 coordinate 7,206, forward strand.
TATATATATATATATATATATATATATATATATATATATATATCAAAAAAAATTTAACTCGGATATATATATCAAGATTCATCAAACACAGGAAAATATATAACCAAAACACAATCTTTGTGTGCATGCATCTATAGCTAATTTAAAATGGTGATCGACTCTGAAAATCCATATTCATGTACATTAGCAGTTGTTGTCTATATAAGACTACCTGCAGTAAGCAGAAAAACATATATAGTTAAGGTGGTATATTAAGCAATATATAATGAGAAGCAAAAGAAAAAAGAACCTTATACTTTTCAAGATTTATAGTTTATTTCTTGTGTTAACCTTAATCAGTGACACGAGTTGTTGCCTATTCATGTCAGGAGTCTCATTCGGGACAATTTTGGAAGTCAAGTATTCAATCTCAATGGGTATACAACCTTTTATAACAAATGTGATTTATTTGTCTGAAAAAACAAAAAAGATAGCATTTTAATATATCCTTTTTAAAAACAGTTTTCGCTACTCTTACTACGTTTAAATGTTTTAAAAATTTGCATTTGAAAAGTCATGGTTAGAAGTGCAGTGGACATAAAAAAGGATGTAACTATTGCTATGATTGATCATAGTTTCTTTAAGCCTTAAGAAACATGTCACATATAAGCTTTGAAATTTCTCATAAATTAGACTAAAAACAACACAATATCGAATTTGTAAAATACCTTTTATTTGACGTTATTCTTGTTTTTCACATGTTTCTGAAGCATTTTTGAGTCATGGAAGATTACAATGCTCATTGATTTCATTTTTTCCTTTGTTGATTCTTCAAGCAGCTTGAAGCCGTAAGCGTCCCTCCATATCAATACAGTATCAGATGTGGCAAGAATGACAAGCTCCCAGACACCAAGAGCACATAAAATCTAGAATTAAATACACGATAAAGTATTATAAGTTCTTTATTATTTACGGTGCATATGTCCAATCAATTTTTGCAGTAATAAAGTAAAAATAATTAAACTATATGGGAACATACTGTTTCGATTGAATCTAGAAGACGACGACACATTCCTTGACGCCTATGCTTAGTAGCAGTGCCAGTATATGGCATTTTTGCGACTTTCCCCCCTGAATCTTGTCATGATTAATGCACAAAAATAGAGTGTGTGAGTGTATAATACAAAGTAACGACCCGTGTTAATAGATTTGCATGAATAAGCTTAATTAATGTTACCTTATGGTTGATACGGAAATTAATTATGTACCCTTTTCCAGTATAGCCGTAAAGAAACTTGAAGATTCAAGTCGCCAAAATTTTGACCTGCCAAATATATATAGAGCCCATGATGATCAGTTGTTACTTTTAAACAGAGAGCTCACAACTTAATGCTCCTATAATGTAACACTGATTAAGGAATGTAGTTGTCATAAAAAAAAACTTACCATTTGTTGTATAAAATATTCTTGATGTTATTTGTTTGAGTTGCCTCGTCAACACTTGGTTCGAAACAATTATTCAATATCTTCAATTCCTTATTATTGCATTTTTTCCTAGAAGAGGTTGAATATCGTCCAAGATCATAACGCTTAACAAGCGTGCACGAGAAACCATCTTCAAGATCAATCTTGAGCCCCAAAATCCTTTTGTCGTTTATAATAAACTTGTTAAGAAAAGTATATAACGATTGGGCGTTCAAGAAATCCGAAATCCGAATAAAACCGAAACCCAAACCAAAATAAACCGATCCGAATTCTTATTCGGATATTCGGATTGAATCAATCCGAATAACTAATTCGGATCGGATTCGGATATGGAATTTAAAAAAAAATCGGATTGTTCGGTTTATTCGGATATTCGTTTAATCCGAATAAAAAACATGTTTTTAGTGATATTTTCCGGTTTGGTATATTTATTAGACTATTATTTGAAGTTTGAACTTTAAATTGTGTTAAAAGTAATTCGTATTTTTCGGTTTGTATGTTTATTGTGATTCTAAACTATTAAATGTTTGAACAAAAAATTAGAAAATTTTTTAGGTTTATTTTGTAGTATTTGGATATTATCTGAATCCGATCCGAATTGAATTTAGATAGTTTCGGATCGGATAGGAATTTTCCTAATTCGGATCGGGTTGGATTTCGGATAGGGTCCAAAAATTTTCAAATCCGAATGACCCGAACCGAATAAACCGAGTAATTAGTTATCCGATCCGATGAACACCCATATATAACGATCACGTACATTATATATATAAAGAAGCGATGATGATCAATAGCGATAACTTTAAAAAGATGGTAATGGATACCGATACCGTTGATATTAGTGTGTGCATTCGATAGTTTGTATGAGAAATTAAGATAAAATCAAATAAACTTGGTAAATATTTAAAAAGATGTTCAAGGTTTATATACGTACCAAACTCTATAAACAATCAACATGTTATCAATAATTGTCATGTGTTCTTCAGTCCCCTGCATCATAAATCGAAAAAATAAATTAAAAAGAATATAGATGATGAGATTATACAAAATATGATTAAGAATACTTACAATTGAATCCCAACGCTCAGCATCGATAACGAAGCGATCCATATGATAAGAACTAAATGAGAATTAGGGTTTTATGGTGGTAGATGCACCACTCTTGATGCATATGAGGATTAGGGTTATATGGTGGGAGATGCGCCGCTCTTGATGCATTTGATAATTGAGAAGTAGGGTTTATTTATAATAAAGCGTCGATGCTATATTTTTCATTTTAACCCCTCGATTTTACTTTATATATTCTGATATCTATTGTTAATCATCCGTTTCATTTAGCATATGTCCATCTATCTAGTCTAATCTATTCATTAATAAAGCGTTAGCATTTTATATTTCCGTCTACTCTCTAGTTATTTTTAAATGTTTATGTATGTGATATACTTCAAATTAGACATGTTTATTACCTAGTTATATATCTCTGTCACTTATTTGTTATTTTGGGTAAATTACACAAATATTTCTCTAACTATATATTTAATTAAGTATAAGTAAATTAGTCTAGATGTGTAAAAATAAAATGTCGTGTCATTTAAAAAAAAGTTTTAACAATGTTAGATACGTGACTTTAACCGAGAAGAAGTTGAAACCATAGATGCTAAATAAAAGACAAATTGCAACTAATGGATTGAAAGAATAAGTTTGGTCAACAATAGGCCAGGACTTGACAATATTTAAGTCTTATTTTTTATTACACGCTAAAACAATCCTCTGTTTTTTAGAACGACTAAGTAACGTCGGATACTCTGATGTCTATTTTTAAACAATTATTTTCCCATTAAAATTCACATGTTTACATTTATATTCGTACTTTATAAATAAAGATATGATTATTTAACTTATATTAACCCTTCCAAAATTTTTATAGTATAATAAAACACATATGAGGTAAAGATATTATAAAATGATATGATATAATATGTTGTGACATCATATGATATGAAATAAGTGACATGATATGGTGTTATTTGATATCATAACATATGATGTAATATTAGGGATGTACACAATCGGTACCGGTAGGGATGAGCATTTTGTCCAAAATACCTGTACTCGTACACGCACCTATACCCGTACCGATTAGCCGATTTATCCTAATCGGTACGGGTGTTGGTACTCATTTTTGTTGAATTTTGGCACAGGTACAATCGGGTACGGGTACGGTACATTTACAGTTGATATTTTGTACATGTTTGGATTATATAAGGGTTTTATTGAGATTCTTCATGTTTAATATGCAAAATAAATTCTCCAACCATGTTATTATTAAACAAGTACCAAAAGTTTCTTTAAAATTAAATAATATAACATCCAAGACTCGAACCAACAAACAAATCACTTAAAGTCGACGACCGACTTATGGTTCTTCAATACTATATTATAATAATTAAATCGACGGCCAATTTGGTACATGCACTAATTTGGTACCCGTCACGTACCTGTGCAAGTACCGATACCCGGACTAATTCAGGTAGTTTGTTACTCGTACCGGTACCGGTTTCAAGATCTTCGAATATTTGGAAATAAAAAAGTAAAGTGGTACAAAAGCGGGTATTGTACCGAATTACCCGTACCAATACTCGTATCCGTACCATACCGAAAAATTTGGTACGAGTATTGGTACGTGTTTTTATTGATCTTTGGTACGAGTACAATCGGGTACAATTACGGGTACGGATTACTGTCCCACGCTCATCCCTAGGTATCGGTACAAAAGTTTTGAGTTTCGGGATCGGTACGGTACCGTATTTCCTGAATTTTTACCTTCGGTACCGGTACTGAACCGAATATTACGGTACCAGTACCGGTACCACGAGTTTGCAATTTTCGGGATCGGTGTTTTCGGTACCGGTATTTTCGGTACCGAGCTCATCCCTATGTTATATTGTATAATTTATTAGTATACAATACGATATAATTATAATATGTTATGCTAAGGTATTATACGATATTATACAATACTATCCAACATGAACATATGATGGGTCTGTTTGGTATGAAGTAATGGAATGAACGAAAGAATGAAATGGACATAAGAATGAAATAAATCATTACTATTCTATTATCTTGTTTGGTTATCACGTATGAATGAAATGAATAATCATTTTATTATTATTTTATTATTAAATAGTAAACTATTCAAACATAATAATTTTTTATCAATGAATGAAACGGTAATAACATAATGCGATATAATAATAAAAATATAATAACAATTATAATTTAATACAATTATATTTTAATAAAATAATAATGATGATATAATAATAATAATGATAATAATAATAATAATAATAACTATAGAAGTATCACTAACAACAAGTCAACAACAACTATAATAATAATAATAATAATAATAATAATGTTCTTGATCATTTCCATTCTATTTAATAAAAAATGAAATAAAAACCACCTTTTATCAAGGAATGAAAAATGTAATATATTGAATGAATTGCATTCCTTAGGCGACATGTTTGTGTCACCCCACCCCTTATCGCCCCTCCCACCAATAATAAATCGCCACGTCATCATCATCATAATACAAGCAGGTGTCGTCCCGCCCCATATCGCCTCTCTTATCGCCCAAGGGCGATGTTTTCGCCCTTGTCGCCCACATTGTAGCTCCACTACACTTAGCCTAATATGACATGATAAGTTATGATATATGTTAAATATTTATTATGACATGATATTTTATGATATGATAGATTGAGTTATACTACAAAGTACAAAGTGTTATATAAATGAGAATGGTAAGAAGTTATAATTGATTGCTATGTGTCAAGTAAGGATCAAATGGGGAAAGACAAAGGGAAAAAACACATATTTCTTTAGTCATTTGCAATGCACATGTCAGTTCTCCCATAAATTAAAACGTCTATAAATTTTTCGTACGTTATTTTTTTAAATAAAAGGTTCACCATAATATCAAAGTTTTTTTATCTTTAATATGAGTACGACTTTGTGTTGGTTCCCGTATCACCAATCAATAACAATAAACAGATCTCAGATCTGTATATAAGATTAATACGAGTAAGGATCTAGCTCATAATTAACATAGATTTAGTGTTGCATATATGTGTATATATTATCAATAAGTTATCAATAATGTTTGTATAATCTTAGGTGAAGCTTGAGAGAGATCTGGACAGCAAAGCCTTTCAAAACTTTCTCTCAAAAACTTAAATTAAAGTGAACAGTAGTTCACTATATATAGAAGGCGACCTGGTTCGTTAACATCCCCTAACGAATCAGGAGGGAATACATTATAATGTCTTAATTCGCTAACATTCCTGGCGAACTAGACTTAACTTAACGAACTAGTCTTAGTTCGCTAACATTCCTAGCGAACTAGACTTAACCTTAACGAATTGGTTAAATATAAACATTAAATATTACATTAATTGATAAATAAACATTAACGATAAATACAAAGACTCCAAACGCAAAACCGTGCACTAACACTTTGTTTTATAAAGAAAACGTTATTGTCTTTCTACTTGTCATTGTGTGTCTCCATTTATCATTGTGTCTTTATGCACATCATTATGTGTGTGTTTTAATAAAGTGATGAAATCTAAAAATTGTAATCGTGAAATAACACTGTTGTGCAATCATAATATGTAAATATAATAATAAAATAACAACTTTAATAAATACATAAAACACAATGATTAATACATATTACATAATAACCTGAAACATAAAATATAATAGTAAATACATATTACACAATGGTGTGAAACTAAAACACAATGGTAAACTAAAACACAATGATGAATATAAGGACACAATGGCGAACAATAGACAAAATGATGAGTATAAAGACACAATGACGAACAAAAGACACAACGACATAGGTTTTATTTAATAATATATATTTAATATGAGTACTGATTGAAAAACACAATGACCATAACCTATAACACAATGTAGAAAACTAAATTAAAAAGCATAATGACCAACCAATAGCACAATGTATAAAAATCCACTATTTTTTATTTTTATTTTTTTAAAGCAACATGATACTCATATTAAAAATATAAAAACGTTTGTTTTAATGATGACTTTAAAATAAATTACCATATGAAAAAGTTATGAATGTTTTAAAATGATGAATGAATTGACATGCATACTACATGTGAAAAGATAAAGTCAACAAATATTAACTATTCCATTAATTCCATTTTTATCATTTTTTCCTTTTCAAATTAATAACAAAAGTTCAAATCTAAGATCGATTAACTTGATTCTTTTTACACTACTCATTTTATTTGACATTAACATAGTTATAATCAACTTATTAAATGTTTCCATTTTCATATTAGCTTTCTTATTTCCGTGTTATGCCTTTTTGATTTTACGCTAGAAGTTCTATTTATTTTTTTTTATTTTGTGTAAATTACACAAGTCGCAAACTTTAAGTTATAAGTAGCAAGCTACATAATTAGTCTATGAATGTAAAATCTAATTTTTGTTCCATTTAACAAAAACGTTTAACAATGTTAGAGGCATGGCTTTTGTTGAGAATAAATATAAACAAAATATGCAAAACAAAAAAAAAATGCCAAAATAAAACTGATGGACTTGAATAATAGGTTTGGCGACACCATATAGAGCATGGACTAAAACGGTAATATAATCTTACCTTATTTAAAAGGGGGCTGCTATTTATACATCCATACACCCTTTAAAGAGAGTGTACCTAAAAGATAAAAATGTGAGTAAAAAAAGTGTCTAAATAGACAACCCCTTTTAAAATACCTTTAGTTTGGCTACTTTTAACATATATTTTTCTCTATAAAAATTAACGTGTTTACATTTATAATCATAGCTATAAAAATATAGGGTCAAATTATTCTACAAAAATAAATAAAAATGAGAAGGATGAGAATGACTTGTAGCCATACAAAAAAACCATAAAAAAAAATTATAACTCAAAATTTAATAAAAAAAGTAAAAACACAAAAATATTTTCATCGTCTTTCTCGTTCTCATAAAAAACACAATGGTAAGTGAAAAAAGTCGTTGTGTCTTTTTGTTTATCATTGTGTTTTGTGTTTATTTTCGTCATTGATTGTGTCTTTTTTCCTTAATATTGTGTATTTTTTTCTTTCTGTTATGTTACATTACTCAATATTGAGCTAATATTTTGTTCGACATGTTGCTATATTTTGCGATCTATTGTGTCTTTTTTTAGTTATAATTGTGTCGTTTGTTCATTTTCGTCATTGTGTCTTTTCGTCATTTTTTTTATTTTTAATATATATATATATATATTAAACGGGAATGATGGCGAAAGCATCTTAGGGTTTGTTTGTTTACATCTGAATGGAACCATTCAAATGTAAACATTTGATTCATTCAGACTTCAGACTGTTTGGTTCCAAACAGAAAAGCATCTGAATGGTTAAAATTAGGTCTGAATCATTCAGACTTGTTGTTGTTGTTGCTGAATGAGACAGATCGAGGCTCATTCAGACCTGACTCATTCAGATCTGACTCATTCAGATCTGAATGAACCAAACAACCCCTTAGTGTTTTAATTTTTTTCATTTTTTATTTATATTTTGAATTATGATTTTTTTATTATTTTTATTGAATTTATTTTTAAGGGGTTTGTTGTATGGTTAAAAATTCTTCTCACACTTCTCATTTTGTATCTTTTTATATTTTAACTTTACCCTAAAAACATATGCATATAATTTATTGTAATCTATCCTTTTAAAATGGTACTATAAATCAGGTAAACATATTGTAATATAATGTGATATATATCATATGATGTGATGTGATATACTGATATAATATAATGTTATTTGATATCCTTCTGTAATACAACACGCTATGATATAGTATAATAATATCGTACATATAAGAGCATACTGAGCCCATGCATAATGCATATATGAATGGATTTTGTAAATTATATTGTATAGTTATTAGTGATTGCGAGTAGAGCATAGAGAATGTTATATGAGAACATTCTCAATCTGTTCTATGTGGTTATAAGTGGTTGTGAGTAGATTGAGAGAAAATGTAATGGGGAAAGTTAAATTTGGTTTCTATTGTTCACAATGTATAATTTTTTAATATTTTTGAAAAATGTTTGTCCGTGGAGGAAAAATAAAAGATAATGATAAATGTAAAAAAATGACTATTTAATTGAAAATGAGATAGAAAATGTAGTAAATTTTAATGTAATTATAAGGATATGAATAGAGAATGTGCTTGGAATGCTATGAGAAAGTTAAATTTGGGTTTACATTGTTCATGCCGTATAAATTTTTAATATTTTCTTAATGTTGTTGTGATTGAAGAAGAGATAAAAGGTAATGATAAAATTATCAAATATATTGTTTAATTAAAAATAACAAAATATTTTTTTGGGTAATTATATGATATGATTTGTTATGACATGATATGTTACGATGTATATTAAATTATATTATTCGATATGATATGTTATATTGATTCGTTATGACATTATATGTTACAACATCACATGTTACGAGGTGATATAATAATCACATGGTATAAGATGATATGTCATGATATTATCTATACTCTTTAACTAAAAACTACAAATTTTTTTACTTATCACTCACACATTTTAAACATCTATATATTATGATATGAAACTATATTATCGGGTGCTGAATCCGTACCAATCTTTAAATTTATGTTATGGAAATCATTATTTTATTATTTATGTCCTTGTATTTAAAAATATTTTAAATTATAATAATCTGTATTTTATAAATAGAAACAGGATCAAATACATTTCATTCTTAACATGAAAACAGTGGGAAACCAATTTGCTATTATAATTAGGTTTATTTTTTATAGGTGTTTGCTATTATTTTTTTTCGTAATTTCTAATTTTCGATTATGAGACTTTATAAGTATGTTGATTTATATTTTGTTGTTATTGTTATAATTTTTTTTCTTTTGTTGTTATAAGTATTTGTTGGTATATGTTGTTATTATTTTGTTTTTGATTTTGATTATTTTGTTGTAATTTTTAGGTTTTTTTCTTTGTTATTATCAATCAATGTTTATGTAGATTGGTATTGTAGTTGGTATTGTTTCTTACATTCTCATTTTTTTATAAATTCATATTATTTCCTACATTCTCATGTTAAGATTAAAATGTACACGAATCTTCCCCTTTATAAATAAGCATTGAAACACTTTGTCTCAAAAGATTGTTTTAGAGATGCACTTTAGTTTTGAAACTTTGAATTAACATGACTTAATAGAATCATTACAAATTGGATTAATAAAACTTTACAAACATGACAACTATTAAAACATAACCGACTAAACCCCAACCCTAATTCGTAAGCCCCCTCGCGTGAGGGGCTGCGGGGTATATTACGGAAAAAAAAAGACAAAATTGCCCCTCACGTGAGGGGCACACTGATGAGTTTAACGATTAGACTTAACGGGGTTAGTGGGGTTGGGTTTAATTGCAAGTAAAATGAAACGGCATGGAAAAAAATCGCAAATTTGAAACTATTAAACTAAAATCGCAAATTTGAAAAAAAACACAAGGACGAAAACCACCGTTTTAATACCTTAAAATAACATTACATAACTACATCTAAATATCTACTAACTAGCCTTGGGTTAGGCTTACACAAACATATGGGCTTTGTGTTTATGGGCTTGTTAGTTTATAAACTCTTTTGTAATACGGTTTATGGGTGGATTATCAATTGCAAAACCTTTTTCACACACTTAAAGGTGTATTCGATCCAACTCCACCATGTTTATCATCCTTGATCCGATTCTCATTGTTTCACATCATATTTGATCATGTTTAGCTATTATTTCATCTTCTACACGATCTAGTGTTTCAGCCACCTAGACCTAGTACGCGATCCATTTGTGTTAACTCCGAGAGGTGTTTGTGGACCTATGAACGATGTGATTGAGCAAATGCATGCCAAAAAAGATCAACAATGTTCATTTTAAAGTCACTGCATCCATTGACATGACTTTCCATCTAATCACATAATCAACCTCAGTACCTCACATCATCACATCTAATAACCAGCCTTTAGTCACACTCGAAGCAATCACTATTGAAAACAAATTTTTAAAAGCAAAATAAACATAAAAACCTTCCCTAATATCTTTAACCCCATTCCACTAGTACCTTTTCTTGCCCACAATTTTGTCATAATACCCAAAGATCATGAACAAATTAAAATAAGAAATTTTAAGTTCAAAACTAAATATTTCAAAAAAAAAAATTAACTCAAATATATATACATATATCAAGATTCATCAAACACAGGAAATTATATCACCAAAACACAATCTTTGTGTGCATGCATCTATAGTTAATTTAAAATGGCGATCGACTCTGAAAATCCATATTCACATTAGCAGTCGTTGTCTATATAAGACTACCTGCAGTAAGCAGAAAAACATATATAGTTAAGGTGGTATATTAAGCAATATATAATGAGAAGAAAAAGAAAACAGAACCTTATACTTTTAAAGATTTATAGTTTATTTCTTGAGTTTAACCTTAATTAGTGACATGTTGCGTATTCATGTCAGGAATCTCATTCGGGTGGAAGTCAAGTATTCAATCTCAACGGGTATATAACCTTTTATAACAAATTTGATTTATTTGTCTGAACAAACAAAAAAGATAGCATTTTAATATATCCTTTTAAAAACAGGTTTTGCTACTCTTACTACGTATAAATGTTTAAAAAATTTGCATTTGAAAAGTCATGGTAAGAAGTGCAGAGGACATAAAAAAGGATGTAACTATTGCTATGATTCATCATAGTTTCTTTATGCCTTAAGAAACATGTCACATATAAGCTTTGAAATTTCTGATAATTTAGACTAAAATAACATGTCACATAAACATGACATATAAACATGTCACAAGAATTTGTAAAAATACCTTTTATTTGACGTTATTCTTGTTTTTCAAATGTTTCTGAAGCATTTTTGAGTCATGAAAGATTACAATGCTCATTGATTTCATTTTTTCCTTGGTTGATTCTTCAAGCGACTTGAAGCCGTAAGCGTCCCTCCACATCGATACAATATCAGATGTGGCAGGAATGACTGGCTCCCGGACACCAAGAGCACATAAAATCTAGAATTAAACACACGATAAAGTATTGTAAGTTCTCTATTTATGGTGGACATGTTAAAGCAATTTTTGCGGTAATAAACTAAAAATAAATAAACTATATGGGAACATACTATTTCTATAGAATCTAGAAGACGACGACACATCCCTTGACGCCTATGCTTAGTAGCAGTGCCAATATATGGCATTTCTGCAACTTTTTGCCCCTGGATCCAGTCATGATTAATGCACAAAAATAGAGCGCGTGAGGGTATAATACAAACTAAGGACATGTGTTAATAGATTTGCATTAATAAGCTTAATTAATGTTACCTTATGGTTGCTACGGAAATCATTTGTGTACCCTTTTCCAGTATAGCCGTAAAGAAACCTGAATAATCAAGTCGCCTAAATTTTGACCTGCCAAATATATAAAGAGCCCATGATGATCAGTTGTTACTTTTAAACAGACTTGAGCTCACAACTTAAGGGTTGTAGAGATCTACTTGATGGCAAATGCTCCTATATATAATCTAACACTGATTAAGGAATATAGTTGTCATAAGAAAAAAAAAACTTACGATTTGTTGTATAATATATTCTTGATGATATTTGTTTTAGTTGCCTAGTCAAAACTTGGTTCGAAACAATCATTCAATATCTTCAATGCCTTCGTTAGTTTTTTATTGCTCGTTTTCCTAGAAGAGGTTGAACATCTTTCAAGATCATATTGCTTAACAAGTGTACACGAGAATCCATCTTTAAGATCAATCTTGAGGCCGAAATTCCTTTGTAGTTTGTTGTAAACCTTTTAAGAAAAGAATATAAGGATCATGTATTGTACTTTCTAAGTTTTTAGTTATTTCTAAATGTAGCATGATTCCAGCAACTAGATTTTACAAATGCTATACAATAACAAGTCAAGATATCTACCTCATGGCATTCCCTTCCACAAAAAGATAGCCCACCCAAGTATACACTTGAAGCCTTTGCACAAGATTTGTGAACTGTAGCACCATAAATAGTTAGAAGACTTCATCAGATATGGTTTAAAATTATATGAAAGTTATCAAATTCTGGTTACATACATTTTTGCTCACAGAGTGAACATTTCACCATTTCCGAATTCAATGCACGATGATGTTGAAAGGCGCCACAGAATTTGCACAAACAGTATACGCAGTGCCATTCCCCCAAAGGCAAGTCCTGCACCGTGCAAAAAAACTAAGTTAAATATTGTTCAACATAACATAACACCCGATAATCTTAGTTCAAAAATCAAGTTACATAAGTCTAAAATCTAAGAGTGTTTTTACTTGAATTTCAAGGCAGGTTTTATGAAAAGCCGAAGGGCAACTATCGCATAATACTAAATCACCATCGGCTCCGCAAAGGCTGCATACTTCATCATTAAATCCCACCCCAACTGTAACATTTTGTATTGTTGAACTCGCTTCTTGTATTTTCTGGGGTGCGTTATTTGTTTTAAGACGTTTGTGTTTCACTGCTGGCTCCAAGTGATAATCATCTAACTTCGGAGGCCTTACACAACGCTTTGGGCGTGTATTGACTTCTTCATTTGCATTCCCCGAATTTATTAGCACGCCCTTTGAAGAAGTTCTATCTTTGGCCGGACTCTCGCCTGGGATTATCAGTTGTGCGTCACTTTGTATCTTTATATTTGGGAGACGTCTGTGTTTCACGACAGGCTCAAAATAATAATAATCCGGCTTTGCAGGTTTTAAACGACGTTTAGGTCGACGTTTATTAATGACTTCCACATTCGCTTGGGTGGAGTTTATCAACATACCACTTCTCAGTTTCATGGTGATAAACCTACAAAACATTGGATAATGTAGTTAGTAAAAGAAGAAACTCAAGGAAAGGCTGCAATATTGACACCATTATGCATATTATATTTTTCTAGCAAACAATATATCAATGTGAGAATAAGATCATCTATCGTAAACACATTCTTATATTAGTTTTATTCTTACATAAATAATAGTGCAAAATTAAATATTTCACCCCCTAAACAATCAGATAAACTCCAACAAAAGATGTTTAAACAAATAACATGAATTTAAGAGCAATCAAACAGTAGACCTGATTTATATATAATCATTGCTTCAATGAATATTTGTAAAGTATTTTTAATTAAAAAATGAAAATTTATAATTAAAAAAAAACAATTTCATTTTTTAGCCAAATGAACCTGTCAAATTCTGATGCTTTGAAATCACGAGAAATTAAACTGCTAGACACAATGACATTAATTAACAAGCAACCAGTAGAATTAATTGATATTTAGTCATTGCTTCAATGCAAAGTATAATAAGAAAAAAAAAACCTAATTCATTTTTGTTTACATAAAATGATAAAAGCATCAATAACACTTCCAGACAGAAAATAACGAAATTCAGCTAATATTAGATGCTAAATTAACCACTTAAAAGTTGTAAACATCAAACCACGTCTGGATTAACACCCAGTACACGTACACACCCAAACAACAAAATTCAAATCATCCAAAATAAAACCATACATTTTCATCAATAAAGAGTGTAAATTAAAGCTTGAACACAGAAATTTAGATCAGAAAATGAACAAAATTATATATATCCCTAACATAAAAGAACAATGTTGACAACCTAAATTAGTTCGGAGAGAAATTGAAGATGATGAGTTGATGGAGTTTAGAGAGAGAAAAGGGTTGAGAGAGAGAGAGGTGGTGTGAGCTGGGAGTTTGTTGTGAAATTTGGCTTTAAGCATCGAATTTATAGATGTAATTATTTCACAACTGAAAACACCTTGAGCAAATGTTTGCGGAATTTAATGATTTTTAAGGTTTTCAATATTATTCACATGGTTTTCTTGTCCTAAGACAAAAAGATTCACATCAGATATACTCTCATACAATTGCTTGACTTATTTAATTTTTTTATTCAATTTTTTATTTTAAATTGAATTGAACTTATACACTCTTATTTATACAATTGTTGTTTTAAAAAAAAAATACACTCATACAAATATATTTGACTACATTAAGTGCTGTAATTTGAATTTAATTAATGATAATAATTATATAATCACGAATTACATGATTAAACATATAAATACTTAGATACTTTTATTTTGTTGATTTTAATAATCCACAATACTTCCATGTTTGCTTAATACACAGCTATATAAAAATTTGTTTTAAGAATAATTAAGCTTGGTGTAAAATTTAATATTAATTAATGCAAAAGAAAATACACTATATAGTTTAAAAAAAAGTATATAAATAGTACTTAAAATAACATTAAAACAAACTTAAAATAGCATTAAATTAAACAAACTTTTGTTGAGTACAAATAATAATTTTCAAGATAATGTCACCATGACACTTATAAAGGCAAAATGAACTAAATTATGGTCATGATATGAAATATTTTTTATATAAAGTTTGAACTTCTAATTTTTTACCGGCTAATGGCAAGTCTACATATTAAATAAATACTTGACCTCCTAACAAAATTATCACCTTATCAAAGTAGGATTAATGGCAAAAACCATTCTTCAATATTTTTGTTATGTTTTGAAACAATATTGTATTTTCATTTATTATTAACAATTATATTATAACTATTATATATCATAACTTTAACAACTTTACTAAAATGCATGTATTTAAATTAACATGAACTACATCCATTAAATCTCTATTATTTGATGACTGAGTTTGAAAAAAAAACTACTAAGTCTACTTGTTTAATTTAAGATAATAACTTAATCCACTCTGATATAATTATTCCATATCTCACAATTAAATGTTTTTTTTGTCAGATTAAACGTATCTCTCTCTTCTACTTGTCATATCTCCTTCCCTAGATATTCAATTTTTTTTAACAAATTTATTTGATATATTACTCCGCCTAATATTTTTTAATTTTATAGTACAAAATTTGTGCAGTTTATTACGTAAATACACTATTTTTTTATATATTAACAAACATTAAGAAATTTGTTTCTCCAAAAGTTATTAAAAAACACTCTTTAAACGATGAAAATAATTATAGAAAAAAATGTATTTTTAAATTATAAAAATGTTCATTTTAATTAAGAAAAAAATGGTTTTTGTCATTTAAAAAAAATTGCTTTAACAATACAAAAAAATAGTAAAAAATATTCTTAATTTTTAAAAAATGTGTTTGAAGACAATAATAATGATAATAAAAAAAATAAAAAAATGACAAAAAAAATCAAAAAAGGTTTGAATTATATAAATGTGAAAATTAATTGAGAGGGTGTGCTTAGTAAAAATGGGACGGGTGGTACGTTTGGCAACACTTTTTTTTTCTTTTGGCTTACATGTTTTCTTAACAGTGAAATCATTAAAACCACAACATGAACAACCAACAATGACGAAAATCACACTTTACACCTAATAAAAATAACTAAACAATACATGAACATATTGTTTCGATTGAACCTATAAGGCGACGACACATCCACTGACGCCTATGCTTAGTACCAGTGCCAAAATCAGTCATTTTTGCGAATACATAAAAATACGTGAGAGGGTATGCTACCAAATAACGGCTTGTGTAACAAATGTATATGAATAAGCTTAATTGAAGTTACCTTATGGATGGAACCGTAATAAATTTTTCATCCATTTCCAATATAGCAGTAAAGAAGCCTAAATAATCAAGTCGCCTAAATTTTGACATGCCATATATATAAAGAGACGATGATGATCAATAGTTATGGATTTAAAAAATGGTAACAGTCTAGCAGACATCTACTATATTAGTGTGTGCATTGGGTAAGGCTGTTCACGAACCGGGCTGAACCGAACGGACTGAATTTTAAGAAACGAGCGATAATTTTATGCTTGAACTTGGTTTTGTTTGAAACCGAGCGGCTTGATTTCATACTAAGTTTTTAATTTTAATTTTTTAAAAGTAAAAAAATATAATTAATTCAAGACTTTCAACCTTAAAATGTCTAAAAGTCAAAGTTAACAAGAAAACATATATAAAGCGGGCAACTAGAGTTTAAAATTAAACTTTAAAGTCAATATAATAGAAGAAAATTTCAAAATTTTAAAACTTACTTTAATTTTACACGCACACACACACACATATATATATATGTATAATAAATAAAAAATAATTCAAGCAAAAATGAACCGATCGAGGCTTTGCTCGTGCTTGGTTTGTTTTCAAACCGGATAAAAAACAAGTTTTTAGTGATATTTTCCGGTTTGTTATATTTATTAGACTATTAATTGAAGTTCGAAATTTAAATTTGTGTTAAGAGTAATTCATATTTTCCGATTTTTATGTTTATTGTGATTATAAACTATTAATATTATGAACAAAAAATTAGGAAATGTTTTTAGGTTTATTTCAGATTATTCGGATATAATCTGAATCCGATTCGAATTGAATTAAGATAGATTCAGATCGGATAGGAATATTCCTAATTCAGATTTCGGATAGGGTCCAAAAATTTTCAAATCCAAATAACCCGAACCGAATAAACTGAATAATTAGTTATCCGATCCGATGAACATCCATATATAACGATCACGTACATTGTATATATATAAAGAGACGATGATGATCAATAGCGATAACTTTGAAAAAATGGTAACGGATACCGATATCGATGATAATAGTGTGTGCATTCGATAGTTTGTATGAGAAATTAAGATAAAATCGAATAAATTTGGTAAATATTTAATAAGATGTTCAAAGTTTATATACATACCAAACTCTATAAACAATCAACATGTTATCAATAATTGGCATGTGTTCTTCAGTCCCCTGCATCATAAATCGAAACAATAAATTAAAAAGAATATAGATGATTAGATTATACAAAATATGATTAAGAATACTTACAATTGAATCCCAACGATCAGCATAGTTAACGAAGCAATCCATATGATAAGAACTAAATGAGAATTAGGGTTTTATAGCGGCAGATGCGCCACTCTTGATGAATATGAGAATTAGGGTTATATGATGGGAGATGCGCCGCTCTTGATGCATTTGATAATGGAGAAGTAGGGCTTATTTATAATAAAACGTCGATGCTATATTTTTCATTTTAACCCCTTGATTTTGCTTTATCTAGTTTGATATCTATCTATTAATCATTCGTTTCATTTAGTATATGTCCATCTATCTAGTCTAAACTATTCATTAATTGTAAAGCATTAGCATTTTATATTCCCATCTACTCTCTTATTATTTTTAAATGTTTATGTATATGGCAATGATATACTTCAAATTATACATGTTTATTACCTAGTTATATATCTCTATCACTTATTTGTTATTTTGAGTAAATTACACAAATATTCCTCTAACTATATATTTAATTAATTATAATTAAGTTACATAATTAGTCTATATATGTAAAAATAAATGTCGTGACATTTACAAAAAGAGTTAATAATATTAGGCTATGCGTAGTGGAGGGGCTACAAATGAAGGCGAATTGTGACACGTGGCACCCAGTCAGCAAGGAGTGAGAATTTGTTTTTGAAGTGTAATGGTGTAGGGGCTACAAGTTGGGCTCACAATATCTTTTTTTATTATTTTCTTTTTATAGTTAAACTAGTTAATTAAAAACCAATTTGTTTAAATAATTAAACAAAAATGTATTAAAATTAAAAAATAAATACAAAAAAAATCATAAAACTAAAAAAAATACACACCAATAATAAAAATAAATTATAATAAAAAAACACACCACAACAAAATACATATAAAAATACAAATAAAAAAAACTAATTTATTCGTCTTCATCTTCGTCTTCGTCCCCGTTCTCGTCTTCGTCCTCCTCTCCGTCCTCAACGGGACGATTATCCCACACGTGTTGAACCAAATCCGCCTTCAGTTGATTATGTATATCACTTGACGTGAGCTGGTGAATGTTATACGTTTGTTGGTCTTGGGTTGGTTCAGGGAACTGTTATGGAACGCTTCCTGGTATATAGTGTTGACATATTGCTTTTCCCTCGTCTTCTAAAATCATATTATGCAATATGATACACGTATACATAGCATCGCTCATTATTGCCAACGTCCATACACGACAAGGGTTTTTCACATAGTGCCAACGTTTTTTTAGAACCCCGAAACACCTCTCGATATCCTTTCTCGCGGACTCTTGCTTCTTCTTAAAATAATCTCTTTTTTCTTCGATAGGGTCTTGAAACATCTTGACGATGATCGAGTACTCTGGATATATCCCATCTCCCAAATAGTATCCGTGACGATAGAAGGTATCGTTGGCATAAAACGGTAAGACCGGTATGCTACGGCTGATGTAATACTCTAACACAGGCGACGCGTTGAGAACGTTTATGTCGTTGTTGGACCCGACTGAGCCGAAGTAGGCTGACCAAATCCAGAGGTCGTGTGAACAAATGGCTTGAAGAGTAACCGTTGGCACTCCAAGGTCACCACGAGTGTATTGACCTCGCCATGCGGTTGGACAGTTGGACCACTACCAATACGTGCAATTTATACTCCCGATCATGCCTGGAAAAGAATGTTTGCTTTCGTGTACATCATATATGCGAGTCGGGTCGTTTGAAGTAGGAATCCTCAGATAACGACGAGAGTATAATTGTATTATCCCTATACAAATAAATTATTAAAAAATATTTATATTAAAAACAATAGTTAACACAAACAATTTAAATTTTACCGATGCAAAAATTCTCCAACGCATCTCTCGTTGTTTTCTCAGCCATCTTTATATACTCGTCATTGATATCGGTCGTGTTGTCGTATGCGAGGATGCGTAGAGCCGAAGTACACTTTTGGATGGCGGAGAATCCTAAATATCCTCTTGCGTCGGGTTTCTATTGAAAATACTCATACTCCCGTTCCATATCTCCAACGATGCACAAAAATAAACGCTTGGACATCCGAAAACGACGTCGAAACATAACGTCGTTATATGTAGGTGTGTCGTTGAAGTAGTCCTTCATCAAACGAGTGTTCGCTTGCTTACGATCCCGAAGGATATATGATTGTCTACGTGGTGCCGTAGACGGAGCAGAGCGGGGCACCATGTTATTGGCGACGACCCGAACCGCGTTCGTGACCTCTAAATGCTCTTCCGCCACTTGTCGATGAATCTGATAAATTCTTCGACTCTCGTTGATTAATTGATCCCAAATCTCGGCAAAATTCTTGGAATCCGGGGAACTCATTGAGTTTGAAGAAGTATGAAAATGATAAAAATGATTGGTATTTTTATGTTTGGGTTTGTGTATGATATGGTGAAAATGGTTTAATTGGTTTGATATTTATATTAATTTTTTATATTATTTTTTTATTAGCCGTTACCCCCCCCCCAAACGGTAACATTATTATTATATTATTATTTTTCAATTCTCTCCGGCGACAATTAAACCCCGCCCCCGCCCCAAATCGCCCACATATCGACCGGGGGGGTGTTTGCGCTCTTCGTCGCCCCATTTCGCCCCTAACCCACGTCCACTACATAAAGCCTTAGAGACGTGACTTTAACCGAGAAGAAAGTTGAAATCATAGATGCTAAGTAAAAGACAAATTGCAACTAATGGATAGAAAGAAAAAGTTTGGTCAAACAATAGGCCGGGGCTATGACAATATTTAAGTCTTATTTTTTATTACACGCTAAAATAATCCTTAGATGCTTATTTTTAACACTTATTTTTCCATTAAATTCACATATTTACATTTTATATTCGTACTTTATAAATAAAGATATGATCATTTAACTTATGTTAATCCTTCCAAAATTTTTGATAATATAATAAAACACATATGAGGTAAAGATATTATAAAAATGCTATGATATAATATGTTATGACATCATATGATATGTTATATGTGATATGAAATGGTGTTATTTGATATCATATCATATGATATTATATTAGGGATGAGCAAAATCGGTACCGGTATTGAAATCGGTACCGTTGGTACTGAATAGGTACCAAATGTTTGAGTTTCGGGATCAGTACGGTACCGGTATTTCTCGAATTTTACCTTCGGTACCGGTACCATCCTTGTACCGGTACCGAAACCAATATTTCAGTACCGGTACCACGAATTTGCAATTTTCGAGATCGGTATTTTCAGTTTTGAGCTCATCCCTATGTTATATGGTATAATTGATCAATATACAAAACGGTATAATTACAATATGGTATGCTAAGGTATTATACAATACTATCCAACATGAACATATGATGTGCCTGTTTGATGTGAAGTAATGGAATGAACGAAAGAATGAAATGAACAAAGGAATGTAATAGATATGGAAATGAAATGAATCTTTACTACTCTATTATCTTGTTTGGTTATTGCGTAGGAATGAAATGAATCATCACTTTATTATTATTTTATTATTAAATAGTAAAGTCTTCAAACATAATACTTTTTTTGTCAATTAATAAACGATAATAACTTAATGTGATATAATAATAAAAATATAATAACAATTATAATTTAATATAGTTATATTTTAATAAAATAATAATGACGATGATAAAGTAAAAAAATAATAATAATAACTATAGGAGTAACAACATCAACAACAACAATAATAATATTTTTGTTAATTCTCCATTCCATTTTAGAAGGTATGAAATAAGAATCACATTTTACTAAGTAATAAAAAATGTTATATATGAAATGAATAACATTCCTTAGGCGAAATGTTTGTGTCGCCCCGCCCCTTATCGTCCCTCCCACCAATAATAGATTGCCACGTCATCATCACCATAACACAAGCAGGCGGCATGTTTGTGTCGCCCCGCCCCTTATCGCCCAGGGGGCGGTGTTCTCGCCCTTGTCGCCTCTTATCGCCCACATTGTAGCCCTACTACACTAGCCTAATATGATATGATAGGTTATGATATACATTAAAGATTTATTATGACATGATATTTTATGATATGATGGATTGAGTTATACTACAAAGTGTTATATATATATATATATATATATATATATATATATATATATATATATAGGTTTAAGTTCAAGAAAGAAATCAAATTATTGCAAGAAAATGAAATAAATGGCTTCAACCAATCACAAGTTTTCTTTTTTATTTTTCATTTAATTAATTAGTGGGGTAACTTAGTAAAATTTTCATTTGCTTTATTTGGTAACTATTAAATTTTATAAGATTTACAAATCACATTTTTTTTATGGATTTGTTTATTTTATTCTATTTGTTTATTTAATACTTATCAACCTAAATCATTTTTCCCAACTTCCAGTTGGTTTTGGTTTTTCTTTTTCGTTGGACGATGTCTAATATATATTTAAATAAATTTAAAATAAAGGATCAAATCAATTTTGTTTTTTTAATTAAATGGTAACAAAAACTAAATACACACATTTACACACAAAAGATAATACATGAAAATACAAAAAAAAATCGCATTTCAATTAATAAAAAAATACACGCACACTGAATCAACCTACAGAATAATTGTTTCTAATCATCATCTTGTATGTAGCTAAAAGATTGTAAAATGTACAACATATACTCATATTAACATGTCCCTACACAATAAATGTATCCCTACACAACCATTAAACATCATATCTCTACACAACCAAAATACACCTACACAAATTTCTAACAACTTATACGTATTTTGAGAATAAAATTAATATATACCTACACAAACTTCTAACAACCTACATAATTTATACAGATACCTACACAAATTTTTAACAACCTACACAACTATACTTATTTTGAGAACCAAATCCATATATGTTCGAAATAACCTACACAAAAATAACTTTTAACAACCTACACAAAAATTAGTAAAACAGACACACACTTAAGCTAAACCAAATTAATATATATTTACACAAACTTTTAATAGTTTATAAATATTTAAAGAACTAAATTAACAAATGCCTACACATAGTAAATGTATAATCATAACTATATGTGTATCAAAAAAACTATCTATCAATATGCATATAATAATTCTTAAACAAATTTGTGTAGGTATATTTTGAATCGGTAAAATTACTTTAGCTCAAGAATAATCCAAAGTCTTAAAAGTCAACGTTGGTTGTTTACACAAACAGAAAAAGGAAACAAAGATAAAAAAAGAAGAAGGAAATAACCCACGAAATCACGTCGATATTTTATAGCCAAAATTAATTAGATGTACAGTTGGGTTATGAATAAATATTAACAAGGAAAATACAAAAATACCCTTTTATCTTATAAACTATTAAAATGAGCAAACTAAAAATTACAACATTGCCATGTTAATTGTAGACCATATATCAAACATAATCAATGGTTATAATTTACTTCTTGCAATAAAACCAATTCTCTCTTGAACAATCCCCTATATATATATATATATATATATATATATATATGAGAAGGGTAAGCAGTTATAATTGATTGTTATGTGTCAAGTAGGAACCAAATGAGAAAAGACATGAAGGGAAAAAACACGTACTTTCTCTAGTAATTTGCAATGCACATTTTAATTCTCCCATAATATAAAACCTCTATAACTTTTTCGTACGTCATTTTTTTTAAAGTTTCAACCTAATAACAAAGTTTTTTTATCTTTAATATGAGTACGACTTTGTTTTATAAAGAAAATGTTACTGTGTCTTTCTACTTGTCATGGTGTCTCTCCATTTATCATTGTGTCTTTATGCAAATCGTTATGTGTGTGTTTTAATAAAGTGATGGAATTTAAAATTTGTAATAGTGAAATAACACCGTTGTGCAATCATAATATGTAAACATAATAATAAAATAACAACTTTAATATATACATAAAACACAATGATGAATACATATTACATAATAATCTGAAAGATAAAACATAATAGTAAATACATATTACATAATGACGTGAAACTAAAACACAATGGTAAATACATAATACACAATGACCTGAACATAATACAAAATTCGAAATGAAGGGTAATATAAAGTAGGTCTTCATCTTCAGGCATCATATTCATAGTCAGAAGTTCCGGCTCCATATCAAGGATATCGTCACTAGCATCAATATCATCACTAGCATCAATATCATCAAAACCTTGAAACTTTTTATCCAGGAACTTGTTCAGAAATACCGTAATGAAAGAAAGATAGGAGTTTTTCGCTAGGTATTTGACCAAATAAGATCGTCCAGTTCCTATAGAACCTATCACTAAAATAACCCTAAAGAGAGATAAGGCCAAGAGGAGCGAAAAGGGTTTTCCATGTGTCACACCCCGACTTAGAGCCTAGGCGTGTGACCACAAGTTGGTACCTGTTTTGTAAATACATCAGAGTTGCGGGTTTTATTTTAGCGGAAGTCTTTAATAAAATATTATTATCTTGAAAACTTATTAAACTCTCTGGTTATAATACCCATTCAATGTTTCAAATACATTTCTTTAGAAAACATAACTCTTTGTAATATTTTGAAATAAAATATCCGAGCCATCACATAGCATCTAATAACTATAACTCCAATCTTCTATTCCTTCTTGCTTGTATGTTCTAACCTTTCTTGTTTCCATGTCACATGGGTGGAAAAATACGTCAACACAAATCCGTTGAATAACGCTGACTCTAAAATCTCTTTTCAATACCTTCGTGAAACCAACAATAATACATTTGTGACTACTCATTAGGCGCCCAACTGAATTGGGATCAAATTACCCTAGGTACCATGTACAATTAATTATATACACAATATCATTTCTCTGAACAGTCCCGTAGACCTTCAAAGGCATGTTGATGATATGCATAGCCTCGGGGAAATGCCGAGTCACCATGTATGTTTGGATCCAGACACATGTATACTCTTAATCAGAGTGTCCGTTTCTTATTATTGTACACAAAGTTTTTAAGGATTCGTAAATCCTATGCAAACATTCAGACTCATTATAAAAGGTTTGGGGCGTATTCACATTTTCTGTTTATAACCAGTTTCTGATACTGATTCCTGTTTTCTGATTTCCTCTTCTTGTTTTGTTACCTCGGACCTATAGTACGAGAATAACCTTTGTATAAATAACTAGATCAGCGATCTAGCTTCAGACCTTTAGTCCGTTTTGTATAGCCTTAACCTTGATAAAAACATTTGTTTATTCAAAACATTTGGACCTTTAGTCCCTTTCTTTATTTACTAATTATAGGCTACATTTCTTCTTCAGGAAGAAACGTCTATACTGAGTTTCTTATTCAAGAAGAAACATTGATCAAACTATATTATTTGAATATTATATTTCTTAATAATAAAGAAATACTATTTTAACTATAACTTTCGCTTAAGAAAAGTTATATAACTCTTAATCATAATCAAGGTTCGGCTATACTTCCGACTATGGTCTAAGCCATTTATAATAATAATATAATAACTTAGGCAGAACCCCTTACCTCGCACGGGTATTCGGAGTTAGATATTCCTAAGTTTGTACGGGTAGCACTTCTACTCTATGCACGTTTATCGAGACGTTCTTGATTAACTCTTCTTGGCACGCAAATCGAGGCAGTGTGTAGGTGTCGCCGAGTCGTGCACGTACTTCGAGACAGAATGTCGGGTTATTTGGGTGGCACGCACTTCGAGGAAACGTCGGGTAGTTGGCACGTATTCCGAGGTTCGGCACGCCAAACAATACTCGGCACGCAAAACGATGTAGAGAGAGTGATTTCTAGAGAGAGAGTGGTTGTGGGTGTGAGGGAATGAGCCGACCCCCTCCTATTTATAGCTGATTTTGGGTCCCATCGCGGTACGCGATGGGACTATTCCCTGACTCCGGCGCGTAGCGCGACGCCTACATTTCTGAGGTTACGCCACGTGTCGCCACGTGGCCTGACACGTCTTGCCACGTGTCCCATGTGGCCTGACACGTCTTGCCACGTGTCACCAGAGTGTGACACGTGTCCATGAGTCATCACGGCCCATCGCGGTACGCGATGTCCGTCCTCTTGGACTCATCGCGTGAGGACGGACATCGCGTACCGCGATGGTCCCTGAATATTATTTTTCATTTTCAGTCCCTTGTCTTTTGTAGCTTGTCACTTATGGTCGGCTCGCGGCGATGCGAGCGTGCGAAGTGCCAAGTGCGCCATCAAAGCGCCACATTGCGCCCAACGCCATTCGTTGTCGCCATCGCCCTCGCCCGAGCGCGTCGGGTGCTATGCACCCTCCGCTAGGACCACTTGGTGCATGATATTTATAAAAGAATATTACTATAGAAAATCTCTTTCTTATAAAGAGCTTCCATTTCTTTACAACTTTCCATGTGGGATGGATTCCATCTTTCTTATTTATACCTTAGTGGAATGCTTTCACTTTCTTACATCTTTCAATGTGGGATGAAATTTCTTTCATGTAAGTAAACTTTAACTTAGGAAGTATTTTTATTTCCTTATTTTTCTCATAATTCCTTATTTAATATTTTCTCATTACTTATCTTGAGATTATTTTTGATCCCTCAACTTTCTTAAGTTGTCAAATTTGGATCAAAATTTTGGGGATGTTACACCATGAGATGGTGTGACTAAAACACAATGATGAGTATAAAAAACACAATGGCGAACAATAGACAAAATGATGAGTATAAAGACACAATGACAAATAAAAGACACAACGACATATGTTTTGATTAGAATTTTATCTTTAATGTGAGTACTTATTGAAAAACACAATGACCATAACCTATAACATAATGTAGAAAACTCAATTAAAAAACACAATGACCAACCAATAACACAATGTATAAAAATCCACTATTTTTTTTACAACAATATGTTACTCGTATTTAAGATAAAAAAACGTTTGTTTTTATGGTGATTGTTTAAAAAAAATTTATTGTATGAAAAAGTTATGGATGTTTTAAAATGATGAGGGAATTGATATGTATATTGCATATGAAAAGATAAAGTCAACAAATATGAACTATTCCATTAATGTCATTTCTATCATTTTTTTTCTTTTCCAATTAATCACAAAATTTCAAATCTAATATCAAATTTTTTTTGAACAACTTTCAACAGGATGTACCAAACAACCGGATAATTGAAGATGATCTGGATCAATTAGTTAATAGCAAAAACCGGTAAACCAATTCATGAACCACACCAATAGGATGAACCAAACAACCGAATAATTGAACTCACTAGTGTGAAGATTCGTATACCGATCTACTTAATTAGAGAGAGAAAAAAAACGATATCAAAACCAATATACCGGTTCCTGAACCACACCAATTCCAAACCTAAACATGTTTGACCCAAACCGGTTTTCAAACCAACCCAACTCAGACCGACGGTTCTTATGCCAGTCCATAACCTAGTTTTACAACATTGTTTATGAGGAAGAATGTTTGAACCTATCAAATCAATTCGGTTTGAATCAATTCGGTTTGAATTTATTATGACTAATCGCCACCTAGTCAAGACTTTTCCAACACTGCTTATAAACCAGGTTATAGAGCAGACTAGTTTGGGCCCACTAACCGATTTGCAGTCACTTAAAGAAACTGCTTACAATATTCTGGATCGAAAGGCCCAATTGTGAAATCCATCCATATCCATGCCTTCTAATTCAACAAGCCCATTCATCACTAAATTCAAACACTATATAACCCACCAGATCCCAACTGATCTAGAGTTTGCCATCGATTTCAAGCATTTCGTAACATCAGCCGCTTGAACAAGAACAAAAGCAAGAACAAGCTCAAACAGCCGCCATGGTAATTCGTGTTAGTGTGTTCTGTAATATTAATATTAGATTGGTGTTCTAATTTGATCTGGGTTTGCAGAGTCTGGTAGCAAATGAAGACTTTCAGCATATTCTTCGTGTGCAGAACACCAACGTTGATGGGAAGCAGAAGATCATGTTTGCCATGACTTCAATTAAGGGTATTGGTCGTAGGTTCGCGAATATTGTTTGCAAGAAGGCTGACTTTGATATGAACAAGAGGTAGCTTTAGGTTCTTTTAATTGATCTGTTTTATATTTAAGTTTTTCAAATTTTGATTAGTTTAATTGTTGGTTAATTTATGCATTTGTATTAAGGTTTTGGGAGTTGTAAGGTTAGAAATTATAGGGCTTGATGTCACTTTGGTAATTTAAATTTAGGTGTAACTGAGCAGAGCTGACCTCGTCTTGGCTCGAGTTGACTTACATGAGCTTGAGCTTGGCTCGTTTCAAGCTCTTGTTGTAAAGTTTGAGCTTGGTTTGTGAGTAGTTGTTTCGAGCCTCGTTTATAATTCATTAATTAATTTATGTACGTTTTTAAAGAGAATCTTAGACAATTCTAAGCTCAACTCAAGTTCATGTAGTAATTGAATCTAGCCAAAACTTGACTCGAGCTCATGTAGTAATTTAAATTATTCAAAACTTGGCTCGAGCTTGCAAAGGTAAAACATAGAAGTCTAAAATAGGTAAAGTTTTAAAACACACAAGGCTTGAGCTTGGACTTAATATCTAAACGAGCTTTATTTGTGGCTCATGCTTGGAAAAGCTTGGCTTTGAGCTTATTATTTATTTCAATATTGAGTAGCTTGCGAGCAGCTTGGCTTGTTTGTCCCCCTATGAGTGGACGAAGTTTTGTAGTATGATTTAGTTGGGATATAATTTTTAATGTTACAGAGATGTTTATATAGGTTAGAAAGCCTTTATGTACATGACATAGAATCATTATGAAATTTGAAGTTAGTTTACAAGAAACATTTGAATATACATTTTATAAAAATCAAAATTCATGCAATTATTTTTATTTTCATATTAAAAGTTAGGCTAACCAGTATTTTACAGTTTTAAAGCAATATATGATAGGCATTTTAGTTAGAATTTTAATGAAACTAATGCCATTGGAGGTTTTAATTTATTCTTTGTTTTTTATGGTGGTTACTTATCTAGTAATTTTACATGTGTTTAATTCTTCTTGCAAATTTGAATTTTCAGGGCGGGAGAACTTTCTAGTGCTGAGATTGATAATCTGATGACAATCGTTGCTAATCCCCGACAGTTTAAAATCCCAGATTGGTTTCTTAACAGAAAGAAGGATTACAAGGATGGAAAATACTCTCAAGTCACATCTAACGCTCTCGACATGAAACTTAGGGATGATCTTGAAAGATTGAAGAAAATCAGGTTCATATTATTTTCTTCTATTTTATTATTCAATAACTAGAAGTTACACATTACCTTTGATTTTGATTTCTTTTTTATTGCAAAGAACCACATAATAAATTTAAATTTAAATGATTGACAGGAACCACCGAGGTCTTCGACATTACTGGGGTCTGCGAGTCCGTGGACAACACACTAAGACCACTGGTCGTCGTGGTAAGACGGTTGGTGTGTCCAAGAAGCGATAAGCTTGTTTCGGTTTTGTAAAGTTTTTGTTTTTGTCATATCTAGAACGTTTGTTATGCTATGTTTTTGGATGAGTTTCTAGAGTTCTTTAACAAGAGTTTGTGTTAGATGCTTCATATGCTTTCTGATTAAGTGGTAATGTTATTTTGTCTTGTTAAGTCTTATTACTAAAAGGTGGATTATTAAGTAATATAAAATTTTACATAACATAAAAACATTTTTAGTTATATAATATTTAATTTTAGTTGGTAAAATTTGTTGTGCTAAATGAAAAATACAAATTTGTAGTTGATATTTAAATCACAGAGTTTCCCTTAGTCTTGTAATTTTTTGGAAAGCTGGTTTGCTTTCATTTATTTTTTTAATATTTGTTGTAATTGAATGTGATAAAAGAAAATAAAAATTATAATAATAATGGTATAAAAAGATTACTTACTTCGTTTTATTAAAAATGTCCATATTTCATTTATATTTGTGTCATTACAAGTGTTCAATTTCTAAATGTATTAGCCAATTTTCAAGTTTATCTTTAAACACGTATAATAATATTTAAGAAATAAAAAGTACTTCAATCTATCTTAAACTTTTTGTTTTTTAAACTATGACACTTAAAAGATACGTGAAAAGAAAAGAAATATAATGTTTTTTAATGTAATTATAAAAATGAGGATGGTGGACAAGTTAAGGAGATAAATAGTGCTTTTTAGCATAATATAGAATTATAGATATGAGGATGGGGAACGGTTCTGGTAATGCTCTAAGAGTTTGTTTTGTAATTATTTTTTTAAGTCTAACTAGCTGGTTTTTGTTTCTTACTAAGCATATTTAATACATGATTTATAGTCAAAATATAATTGATATATATACTAAAACTAAAATGATCGTGGATAGTTTCTTTGTTCAAGTTCTTGAACAGTCAATTATAATATACTAACAAAAACAAAAGCAACATGGCATCGATTATAAGATCCAAAACCATGGATTCTAAAACTGTAGAGCACAAGTTGCAACCATAAAAAACAAATTTATTGTTGTAAAAGACAAGTCATAGAAATTTAAAAACTGGAGTTAACAAAACAAAATCAAAGATTCTCACATTTGTTTGTGGGAGTTCTCATTTCTTAATCCAAAAAATTATCTGGATTTAAAAATACCAGCCAATATAAGAAGTACCTATTATTTGTTTTATATTTGCCAACTCGAACCCTTCAAATAATTCATAACAAGCTTTTATATATACGTGGATGTGATTAATACATAACCAATCTTATATAGAGTAACAAGAAAAGCGAATCAACACTTGTGTTTGGCATATATAATGGCAATTAGAAGATGGTGAGGTAGATGACTATATAATAATATATACCATGGTTGAAGCAAAAGACAAATACGTTATACGGTTATAGTGATCCATTTTATTTGTATCATTTGCTTTAAACGTGACATATAAAATATTATGTAACAACTTGTTTCATCTTTTATCCACTTTTCACTCTATGCACCAAGCACTATGTACGAACGATAAAGTTCTTGCAATTCTATACTTCAAACTAATTATATATTTAGCATAATCTCTTTGTGTATACATTATATATGTTTGTCTTCATCTTTAAAAAAAGTTATCTATTTGATCGAGAAGAATAAAGCGGAAAAATAACGTTAAATATTGTAAATAAACACATGATTTTTTTTGTTTGACGTTAAATAATTAGGGTTTAGTTGTAAAAAGGCCAAAATTGGGAACTCAAAATTGAACTGCCCCAATAGAAGAAGGGAACAGCTTATATTATTATAGAATTGTACTTTTGTAAGCTTATAGTAAAGTAGGGACAAACACCTATACAAATTCAATTATTGTCCCAAAATACGACATTAAAATTGTCACCATCTTTTTAATCCTTTTCATGTTAAGTAGTACTTCCAAATTAACTAACACACACACTAATTAAACATGAAGGATTAGAAAACAATATTTTATTTTATCACAAAAATATAGAGGTGTTATGTTCTTATTATAAGTAAGGTTAGTGATTTGAATCCCACACGAACATGGAAATCATGTTAAGCAAATGTATCTGAACACGACTCTATTCGTAGGTTGACACGACTCATTTAATCCTCCGTTCACACATTTAGTTCTAAAATTATTAATTTACACAAATAAACTCAAGTGCTGACAACATGGATGCTCTCAAACTACATATCTATTGCGTATTTATTTTTTAACATTAAATTTAGAGATATGTATTGCAGAATTTTGTTCTAAATTTTAAATAAATATACAAATTAGCTCGTGAACCTATTAGCCGTCTAGTTACCCTGAGGCCAACCATATAGCTAAGTGTGTAGTTGGATTCGGCCAAACTCCCAAATTCATTTAAAGCTTACACATTTCATATCAGGTCATGCATTCATACCTTAACACCACTTTAATGAAGTTAGCTGTAATAGTGTCAGACAAGTTCATCTAGGTAAGTATACCCATTGTTTGAAATAATCCAAGTTATAAGTTGGTATAATATTCTTATTACAAAAATGAAATAGATGAAGAGTTGGTTTTTGATTTTCCGTTGAATTGTTGTTTATTGTTAAATTTTCTTAGGGGGTTTAAACATCTTATGAATGGTATTATCTTATGATTAAAGTAATAAAATTAGAGGCTAGGGATTTGTTATCTTATTACAAATTATTCAATATTTGTTAAAAAAAACTAATAACATTAAGCCTTAAGGTATGTTATGGTTTAAACAATACTATACACAGTTTTTTAATTGGCTTAAAATGCTAAATGTTAACACTTATTTTACATTTAACAAATATAATAGTTATATTGTTATAATTAGATCATTCAAAGAAAAATAACATAATAATTAACTAATGTTGCTCCATTTCATCACTGATTGCAATTTACAAAGGACTGAAAATGACTTTACGTACCATCATATTTAAGAAGTGTTATTTGTTTCAATATTGCAAAACAAAAGGTAGAAAAAAAACCCTCAACATTTACCTTAAAAATATACGAGGCCTGGATCAAATACAAATGACTTTTATTATTAAAAACATACAAATAACTAAAGTAATTATGTTAACATAAGTAATTATTATTATTATGCTATAACTTTTAAACTATAATAATTATTATTACACTAGTAGTTTAAAAAGAAATTATTATAGTATATTATTTTTTATAGAATAAACTGCGGTTTTCGTCCCTGTGGTTTGTCTAAATATGCGGTTTTAGTCCAATAGTTTTAAATTTGCGATTTCCGTCCCTGTGGTTTCATTTCACCTGTAATTAAACTCGAATTCATTAACCCCGTTAAGTCAGATTGTTAAACCCATCAGTTTACCCTTCACGTGAGGGGCAGTTTTGTCCTTTTTTCCCCCAAATACACCCAGCCCCTCATGTTTGGGGGCTTGCGAATTACGACTGGGGTTTATTTGGGGAGAAAAAGGACAAAAATGCCCATCACGTGAATGGCACGCTGATGGGTTTAACAACCAGACTTAACTGGGTTAATGAATTTGGGTTTAATTGCAAGTGAAATGAAACCACAGGGACGGAAATCGCAAATTTAAAACTATTGGACTAAAACCGCAGATTTGGAAAAACCACAGGGACAAAAACCACAGTTCACTCTTTTTTATAACATAAATACTGTAGTTTAAATTGTAATTACTCTAGTTACTTTTATGTTTAGTATGCTACATTTATTTGTATCTAATCACATCCCAAAATATGTGTACTGGTTAAATTAGTAATGCATGAATATTTAATACACCTTATAATGGAATATATGAGGGAATGGAATGAACATGACAATGAAATGGATAAATGAATGAAATAGATCATTGGCATTCCATTGTCATTTTTGTTTACCATGTAAGAATAGAATGATTAATCACTTTATTATAATAATAATTATTATTAGTAATAATAATAAAATTAATAAATAATTTTAATAATAATATGAATACTCGTAATAACTAAGTTTTGGACCCTCGTGCTGCAACGGGATCTTTAAACTAAATAAAAATAATCGTAACAATGTTGAATCATGTATGCACGTTGTGAAACGTTAACTCGTCAAATTTCAAACGCAAAATAATTACAAAATAATTGCCTTGGATAAGGTGTACCAATAATAATTTATATCCAACCAAATCAAAATAATCATTTATGATTATTGAACTTTCATCAACCCCACATTTGTTTCTCACTTCCATTAATTTGGAAATTTTGGGAATCACATTTAATGACTTGACAGAAAATATAACTAAAACTTAATCATTTTAATAATACAACTACAAAAAAATGTTACATTAATCACACCCCACCATCCTCAAAATAAACAAATAAAAAAACAAACCCACCACCACCGGAGACGTCAAATATTCCGGCCACCACCACCGCCAGCGGCTTCCGCCGTCATGAGAGTAACAAGAAGATCAGCAAAAGCTCCAACTATAAACTTATGAGCACTTTTGGGGTTCAAGTCAAGGTAGCACGTGAGCAGCTCGTTCAAGTAATCCCAGTTGGCACGTACATCGATGAAGTCACGTGCCTCCACCATTTCCTGCATTGATTTTCTGAAATCATAGTACGGGTCTGGCGAGATCGCAGGGATCGCCAGGCCGCCGCCGACGGATTCAATATTTTCGAATCCACCGACGACGGCGTGTGCGTCAACATCTTCCGTCAGGTCAACTACAAAGGACGTTGACGCGACGGAAGATGTTGAGTGGGAGGTAGATTCGAATATCGAATTTGACCTCCCAGGTGAGGAAAAGAAGAACCGGTCGGATGCTACCACGGTTGGGATGTCTGGGGCGCCGTCTTCGGAGTCGGAGATGGCGGGAATGTCGTAGAGGGTGTTGAAGTTTTTGGTGAGGGTGGATTCGGAGTGGCAGCGGCGGTGGCGGTGGTTGTTGGTGGTGGGTGGGGGTGATTGGTGGCGTTTGAGTTTGGAGAAGCAGAGGTTGAGATTGCGTTCGAAGTTGGTCGGCATTTTGTGTGTAGACTGGTGTGAAATGAAATGGAGTTATGTGATGTAGATTTATTTCAGGATATGAATGTGAGAGGGAAAGACAGAAATAAAGAAGAAGAGAGTGAGATTTCGGTAATGTGTTGGATATTAATAAGTTAAAAGTTAAGGAGATTATTTGTCATTTATTATTGAGCTAATAGCCATTTTCGTCCCTGTGGTTTGCGACTTTCGCCAGTTCAGTCCAAAGTTTGATTTTTTGTCAATTTAGTCATAGTAGTTTTCATTTTTAGCCTGTTATATCCTCCCGTCTAACGGCATCCAAGTATGCCGTTAGTTTAAGGGTATTATTGTCTTTTTCTTTTTAGTTTTAGATTATGTTTAATTTAAATCAGTTTTATTTTCCTTATAAGACCAAAAGCAGAACGAAGCCCTAGATTATCAACCAAATTGTTCCATCAAAACTCTAGATCATCAATCATGGTTTTCTGCTCATGTGGTTGGCCTACTGTGATTCGTACCTCATATACGGAGAGTAACCCAGGAAGACGGTTCTATTGTTGCAGCAAACAGGTAAGTTATACAATTGTATTGAACAAACATTTGAAATTAGGTTTTTTTTCCCCTAATTTTTGCCCTAATTTTTGTTAATTGCAGCCAAGGAGTTGTGGCTTTGTTGTTTGGATGGATCCTCCAATATGTCAAACATGTACTAAAATGGAATTGAAGACCAAAAGAATTAAGTTTGCATTGACTTTTGTTTTGGTTGTTTTTTTCCTTTATGTATGTTTCCACTGAATGTTGAAGTTGTCTTGCTAAGATCTCTGTCATCGTACCACTGTATTGTCTTTTGTAGTACTAATTTTATGATATGAAAATGTATGGTCT
The DNA here is from genome assembly GCF_021521415.1 of Bidens hawaiensis. Taxonomy (NCBI): domain Eukaryota; kingdom Viridiplantae; phylum Streptophyta; class Magnoliopsida; order Asterales; family Asteraceae; genus Bidens; species Bidens hawaiensis. The sequence goes on from NW_027505727.1 coordinate 42,096, forward strand.
TTGTTTGAACATATGGTTAGATTAAACAACTCAATGTTTGATTAAGTGTTTTGTAAAATGTTTGACAAGCTAATTGGTTGGTTTTGTGTAAAATGTTTGACAGGTCAATGGTACCACTGTAGTTGACTTTTGTAAAAGTCAAAATTAACCTAATTAAAAAACATATGAAATTAAAGATGATAAAGATTAACATATTATACCAAATACAAAAACTCATGAAATTAAAGGTTAATGGATTAACAGTTTATATTGCTTTTGTATGTTAAGGTCAAATGACTTTTGTAAGATTAACAGATTATTTGCAGATTTCCAAAATTATGCAGATTGTATGTTTTTGTATGCAAAGTACCAAAATTATGCAGATTACTAAAATGCCTTTTATCAGCCTGCTTGTTCAGATCAAACAAACAGGAAAAAAACAGACAAACAAATAAAAACCAATACAAATTACCAAAATGCCCTTTAACTACAATTAACTATGCAATTCAAACAATATACCATTAGCCATTCCAATTGACATTTGTAAGGTCAACTAACCAATACAAAAGATTACAGGTTTTAACATAAAGTAAAAAGTACCAAAAACATCCTAATACCAAAAGAATACAAGTTTTAACATAATTAAACATAGTACCAAAATATTACAATACCAAAAGCAGTTTAACATCCTAATATTACAATACCAAAAGCAGTTTAAACCCCTGAACAGCCTGCTGCATCAGTTGCATCAACTTGTGTTCCTAAACCTCCTGCTTCTCTTATATCTCCTCTTTTCCTCTTCTTGCAAGATCTCTTGTTGTGTCCTGGTTGCTTGCAAATATCACATGTAACTGTACGACCCTTCCTTGGCAATTTCTTGGCTTTACCAACCTTTTGACTCAGTAATTCAATTTCCACAGCAGATTTCTTTCTATTCTTTTTTGGTCTACCAATCTGCACATGGTGCTTAGGAGCAGTCAATTTAGTGGGCCAAGGGGATGGTGCCCATTCTTCTTGGCCATTGATTGGATCTATGGTGTGTGCATAAACATTCTTCCATGTCTCCAACCAATACACTTTGTCAACCCATTTCTCTGGCACACCATCATCCAATCCATGTTCACCCATATCAAAAATACATGCCACTGCATGCTTGCATGGAATCCCAGTTAAGTCTCACATTCTACATGTGCAAGACCTTTGGTCAACTGTCACAACATATTGCTCTTGATTTGGACCACTAACTTGATACTTTGTAGCCCCATTCTAAATAACATTACACTTAGTGGCATCCTTCTTGATTTTTTTAAATGAAACTGTAACATTGGGTGTTAATGGACCTTTACATTTTGCTATCTTCATATGCACTTTCACAATTCTTTTCATTAGGTATTCCCTAATGAACTCTAGGCAACTAATGATAGGGAGGTCCCTTCCAGGTGTCAACTGCCTATTGAACACCTCACGCATGTTGTTTAATTGCAAATCACTTAGTGCCCTACCTATAGTATAAGCATAAGTAATTCAACTGACAAGGATGTAATTAACAACAATGTAATGAAAAAGAATGTAATTAATAACATAAAAATACCAGTAAAATGTGATAGTGACTGAAGAAACACTAAGTGACCCGGTACAGATTATAGATAATCTGGGGGTTAAGTAATGTTTCCCACGGATGAGATCTAGCTGAGAAGGCTGTTCTTCAGGAGACCTGCAAAACTAACACCGTAAGCTCGTCACTGAGAAGGGGGGGGGGGGTTCCTCCTTGTGACCACCCTCCGGCGTGAGAATCAGACTAGGTTGCTCTGAATATAAGTGTATATTAAGAGATTGCTAGATAACTGGATAACAGATGATCTTACCATTCCAAGATGTTGGAGTATTTATAGCCGAAGGTAGGTTTCCTAGAAGGTACAGCCGGCTGAATAGTATTCCTGTTCTACCAACAGTGGACTATGCACAGGCCATACTGGTTGGTGGATAGATTACGGCCAACAGTAACTATGTCGGCTGTACTATTCCTCCAACTGTAGATTTATGCACGTCCTACCTACTGTGGATTATACGCAGGCCATGCTGGTTTGGTGAATAGGTTACGGCCAACAGTAACACTATTTCACCAACTGTAGGCTGCGCACGCCCTGCAGTTAGGGTTGGTGAGTAGGCAGCGGCTAATAGTGACAAACAGTACTAGAGGGTGCTCCTCCTCGCACTGTTGTCGGTGAGCTGTCACCCTGTGATTGGCTCATGGGTTGTTCTGGTCAGATCGTCTGTCCTATCCATACCTTGGTAGGTATAGTACAAAAGATCTTTCAGAATCATAGACTGGCTCATTTAGGCGGGATTGTTCCCGCCTTGCTCATTCCTTCATGTGACTACTGAAGTATCTATTGTCTTGTGCGTGTAGCCCTGCTGTCTGCTGGTAGCCTTCCCTGATGGCTTGTATCCGCAACTGCGGGAACAGGCGGGGTACTTCACCATTGGGAGGCTTTCCCTGCGTGTACAGCTTGCGTACTGCGCGTAAGGTTCTATGAGCATGGTGGGTCCTGCGGAAGCAGATGGCCTTTGCGCAGACGTCCCGGTTCAAGGTGAGTCTTGCGGGACCAACTGGGCTCTTGCGGGACCAAGTGAGACTCAACGCTCCTGACTTGCGAGAAGGTTACATACCTACCCGCATCATACCCAAAGATCAAGCAAAAAAAAAATCGGGAATTTTTGCAAGTGACATTAGGAAATCCGCGGGAAGAATCCCCACGGAGAAACTTAAAACTAAAAACCTTTTCAAAACCCCTTGCTTAAAGTCCAAAAGTTCACCTCACTTTATTGAACATGAAGAGGTAGGTCCCAGCAGAGCCCAGTTGGTCCCGCAAGACTCACCTTGAACAGGGACGTCTGCGCAAAGGCCATCTGCTTCCGCAGGACCCACCATGCTCATAGAACCTTACGCGCAGTACGCAAGCTGTACACGCAGGGAAAGCCTCCCAATGGTGAAGTACCCCGCCTGTTCCCGCAGTTGCGGATACAAGCCATCAGGGAAGGCTACCCGCAGACAGCAGGGCTACACGCACAAGACAATAGATACTTCAGTAGTCACATGAAGGAATGAGCAAGGCGGGAACAATCCCGCCTAAATGAGCCAGTCTATGATTCTGAAAGATCTTTTGTACTATACCTACCAAGGTATGGATAGGACAGACGATCTGACCAGAACAACCCATGAGCCAATCACAGGGTGACAGCTCACCGACAACAGTGCGAGGAGGAGCACCCTCTAGTACTGTTTGTCACTATTAGCCGCTGCCTACTCACCAACCCTAACTGCAGGGCGTGCGCAGCCTACAGTTGGTGAAATAGTGTTACTGTTGGCCGTAACCTATTCACCAAACCAGCATGGCCTGCGTATAATCCACAGTAGGTAGGACGTGCATAAATCTACAGTTGGAGGAATAGTACAGCCGACATAGTTACTGTTGGCCGTAATCTATCCACCAACCAGTATGGCCTGTGCATAGTCCACTGTTGGTAGAACAGGAATACTATTCAGCCGGCTGTACCTTCTAGGAAACCTACCTTCGGCTATAAATACTCCAACATCTTGGAATGGTAAGATCATCTGTTATCCAGTTATCTAGCAATCTCTTAATATACACTTATATTCAGAGCAACCTAGTCTGATTCTCACGCCGGAGGGTGGTCACAAGGAGGAACCCCCCCCCCCCCCCTTCTCAGTGACGAGCTTACGGTGTTAGTTTTGCAGGTCTCCTGAAGAACAGCCTTCTCAGCTAGATCTCATCCGTGGGAAACATTACTTAACCCCCAGATTATCTATAATCTGTACCGGGTCACTTAGTGTTTCTTCAGTGACCAATGCCTTGGTGGAATTTCCTTCAACCAATCATATAACTCCTTATTTTCTGTAAACACCTGTTTCATTGCTTTATTAAATGTCTGAGGAGTTGTTGCATATACACACTTCCAGTACAGATTCTTTGCAGCTTGACCCTTCCACTTTTGTTTCATATTTTCTTCAATATGTCTTGCACAATATCTATGTTCAGCATTTGGGAAAACTTTTTGTATTACAGGTATTAAGCCCTAATTTTAAAACAAAAATATTTGTAAGTAATATGATATAAAACATAATCAAGTGTTAAATAATTACCTTCTGTCTGTCACTCATAAAAGTGAAATTAGAGTTAGATGTCAAATCCAGATCATCAGCTAAAATCTCCAAAAACCATGTCCATGAATTGGTATTTTCTGATTCAACTATTGCATATGCAACAGGATAAATACCATTGTTGCTATCAACTCCAACAACAGTTAAGATTTGGCCTGGGTATATCCCCTTCATGAAACAACCATCTAGCCCCAATAATTCTCTCCCACATAATTTAAAGCCTTCCCTCAATGGAGCTAAACATACATAAATCCTCTTAAACTGTCTAGTTGGGCTGCTAGGATTACATTCACTTTCAACATCAATCTTGATAGTTGTACCTAGCATAAGTAAACAGTTTTAAGATACATAAGTAAATATTTTAGCAAAACTACACTAAAATACAAGTAAACAGTTTAAGATACTTAAAAATACATACCTGGATTGCATCTAACCACCTCTTGACAATATTCTCTAAGAATAGCATACTGACCACTAAAATCATGCACAACATTCTTTTTAGCAACTCTTTTAGCCTTGTAAATCTGGTTAGGGGTGACTTGAACTTGCAACCTCCTTTGAATATTTTTTTGCAATTTCCTCATACTTTCATTTGGGTCCTCTTCAAGATCTTCCTCCAGTTCCTTTGCCAACCACCCAACCGTGCATAAGCTTACAGTTCTAGTTTGTAAACATTGATGCTCAGTATCTAATGTTGTCACACACCATATTCTTTCAGCCCCATCAAAAGACACATGTAGGACCCATGGGCAAGTGGGAGGAGGAATCTTATTCTTTTTAGGTTTAGATTTATGGCTGGAACTACCCTCTTGGGCCCCACAATTTTTTTTACATTTTCTTTTCCTTCTTGGCATGAGATTCTCTCCCACCTCATTTGTCTGGTTATCATTATTTTCACAACTACCCATATTTAAGTTTCTCCCCAAACACACTACACGATACCTAATCTTGTCATTCTTCACAACATGAAGTTGTCTCCTTGAATGAATTGCATGAGTCTTCACCATTTGCTTTATCTCATCTTTACCACCAAAAGTTTGACCCAAGTAAAAATGACAATATTCTTCATCAGTTTCTTTTGAGTGTGATTTTCTCTTTTTTTTTCTTGTTCATCCTAATAGCTCTTTGCAACATAGTATCATTATCAGGATCACTAAGACTATCAATATCATGTAGATCTAAATCATCTAACTCATCTCCTTTATCTTCAACATCTTCACCTCCATCAGATATATCATCCACGGCTGCTCTAAATAATTCCATATCCTGATTTGGGTTATCCATACTGTTTTCATTAAATATGAAGTCTGAATCATAATCAGAACCTTCTGCCTCACTATCACTATCAAACCCCTCTACATCTTCATCAGATTCAGGCACCCTAACATTATGTAAATCTATGTCATCTAATTCAACTACATCATCATCTGTAGGTTCATCAGATTCTAATTCATCATCTATTTCCACATTAAAACAACTTAACATTGAAGCCTCTTTTACCTTTGATATAATGTGTGAATGTTCCACATACACCTCAATTACCTTATGCACACTAATATATCCTATGAGGCTAAGAGCATCAGCATCATTGGACAAGGGTCTTAAACCTGAATCTAAGTCCCCTCCGGGAATTCTAAAATAGAATTTCTGGTCAGTAAGAACTTCCTCTTCGCTGTAGCCTAAATGTTGTACCATATCATTCACAATAATCACTGAAAACAGATCAGCATTCACTCTATCAACAAAAGTAACCAAACCCCCCTTGTATGTAGTTTCTGGAGATTTCTCGAACTCTCCCCCATGGTGGAATTTAATAGTAAAATGGTCTGGAAAATTCTCTGAAACCGATTAATAGATAATAGTTAGGGGTTAGGGTTTGGAATTCAAGGGTTTCTTTGATTAATAAATAATAGTTAGGGTTAGGGTTAGGGTTAAGGGGTTAATACATACCGTATTCAACGTCTGGATCGAAATCATCACCAGAAGCTCTGGTATCCCACATTTCCATGTTGTTCTTCACTTAATCGCTGGTTCTTCTTCCCTAGTTCTTCACTTTATCACTGGTTGTATTCAGTTAATATCGTATCTAAGTTCTTGTGTATTCAGTTAATATAATAATTAATTGTAATATCTAAAAAGACTATTCAGTCCCTGAGGTAATATCTAAAAAGACACTTCTAGCCCTCAGGTGATAAAGAACTAACGGCATACTTGGATGCCGTTAGACGGGAGGATATAACAGGCTAAAAATGAAAACTACTAGGACTAAACTGACAAAAAATCAAACTTTGGACTGAAGTGGCGAAAGTCGAAAACCACAGGGACGAAAATGGCTATTAGCTCTTTATTATTTGAAGTTAAGTAATTAAATAAGATAACTAGATAGATGAAAAATTTTTAAAAATAGGAAATATTAAAAGGGTGTAATGGTTTATAGAGAGAGAAATTGTTTTTGGGTTTCTAGGTGTTTCGCCATTTTAAATGGCGGAACCGGCCATGATAGCATAACCAGTCAGAAGCTGTCTGGTGACATGGATGTTAATTTTGTGTTCCGCCATTTCAAATGGCGGAAGTGAAACAAAAACCACATGTTCCGCCATTTGAAATGGCGAACACAGTTTTCACCCCCGGATAGGCTACCCCTATTCATTTTTGTCACTTCCTTCATTTGAAATGACATAAGTGAACAATATTATCCTGACACTGAGTAGAGGCTGTTGACCAAAAGACTATTCACTTCCGCCATTTGAAATGACGGATGTGACCAGTACCGACAAGTAATGACCTGACATGACATTTCTGGCACCTTTTTTACCAAACTATTCACTTCCGCCATTTGAAATGACGGAAGTGAACAGTGACTTTATGACACCTTTTATAGCATGCTTTCTTGATCACATATTTAAACTAACACACTATTCACTTCCATCATTTCAAATGGCGAAGTGAACAGTGACTTTATGACAACTTTTATCGCATGCTTTCTTGACCAGATATTTTAAACTAACACACTATTTTAATATAATATTCACTCATGTCATTTTAAATGGCGTAAGTGAATAGTAAAATTTATAAATAAATATAAATTATTACTTTATAGATAAAAATATAATACGTAATTAAGACTCAAAAAATTATATGTTAAATAGGCGTTATAATATGTTTAGTAACCATACCTATAATTTTTTTTTTGAAAATGACAAATATGACAAATCGACGTTTTAGTGCGTCTTCAGACGAGTGTTTACGACGATACCTATAATTTATTTAGTAGCCATACGTATAATTCAAATACTTTATAATGAAATATCATAGGTATGGCTATGATTCAAATATATTTTTATTTATAAAGTAATAATATATTTTTATTTATAAATAGTGTGTTCGTAAATATTATAGGTATGGTTATATGGTATTTAAAAGCATGCGATAAAAGTTGTCATAAAGTCATTGTTCACTTCCGCCATTTGAAATAGCGGAAGTGAATAGTGTGTTAGTTTAAATATGTGATCAAGAAAGCATGCTATAAAAGGTGTCACAAAGCCACTGTTCACTTCCGCCATTTCAAATGGCGGAAGTGAATAGTGTGGTCAAAAAGGTGCCAGAAATGTCATGTCAGGTCATTACTTGTCGGTACTATTCACATCCGCCGTTTCAAATGGCGGAAGTGAATAGTCTTTCGGTCAACAGCCTCTGCTCAGACGTGTCAGGATAATATTGTTCACTTATGCCATTTCAAATGGCGGAAGTGACAAAAATGAATAAGGGTAGCCTATCCGGGGGTGAAAACTGTGTTCCGCCATTTCAAATGGCGGAACAGGTTGTTTTTGTTTCACTTCCGCCATTTGAAATGACGGAACACAAAATTAACGTCCATGTCACCAGACAGCTTCTGAGTGGTTATGCTATCATGGTCGGTTCCGCCATTTGAAATGACGGAACACCTAGAAACTCAAAAAAAATTTCTCTCTCCTATAAACCATTACACCCCTTTAATATTTCCTATTTTTAAAATTTTTTCCTAGATAAATAGACGGTGTAGGTGGAATATGATATGTGAGGTGAAAAATTTTTTAAAAATTTTAAAAAAATTTTAAAATTTTTTAAAAATTTTAAAAAAATTTTAAAATTTTTTTAAAATTTTTTCCTATTTAATATTAGCCGTTATGTGAGGTGAAATATGATATGTAAGTTTGTCACGTAGGTAGTAGGTAGGTGTTACGTAAAATTTCAATATGTGTTTGAGGTATTTGTATTTTGCGTTCATTTCTATGTGTTATGGAACTTATGGTGATGTGAAATATAATGATAGGATAAGATGGGTGTATATGAATGGGTTATACGTTTCAATATAAAAAAATGAAATATAGCCCACCTTCGCATCCTCCTCTGTGCTAGTGTGTGGCGGTCTTAGCTATGCGATTGTGTGGTGGTTTTCTGGTGTTCTCTCTTTATACATCCTAGAACACATGGTGTTACGTTTTAATTGCTTTTTTTTTAATGTTGAAATCATATTATTGTGCCACTTCGTTTTAGTTGTTATTGACACTAGGTTACATTGAATTTCTTTTATTGATTTTATAAAATGATTATTGTATCTCAACATTTTGACAAGCAAAAAGGTTAAAGAGCATATAAAAATGTACGATGCATGATATTTATAAAATCTTAGGTTTTTGTGGGTTGACGACTGATAGGTTGGTTAAATTGTAAATAATATACCATTTCAATATACGATAAATAACCAAGATAAGTAACAACCTAGTCGTATTCAAGTGAGAAAAGTAAACAACTAAGAAAGTAAATATGAATTTACACATCAAGAAACTTAAAAAAATTCAACAAAATGTCTGGTTTGTATATCAAAATGCCTAGAAGGTATGTCCGCCAATCAAACCAGGCCACATGATCTGGATCTGATGGTGGCTCTTGATCAGTGGCGGAGCCACTCATACGGCACCGGTTTCGCCCGAACCCATTCTATTTTCAGTTTTATTTAGAGCATATAGTAGTGTATTAACGAACAAACCCATTCATTTTAAGTGACCGAACCCATTCATTAAGAAAAGAAAAAGCGAAGAAAGCATAACAGAATTTTTCCGGTGAACGGAAGGAATGTCGATGGAGGAATTGGTAGCTAACTCTATTTGTTGAAAAAGAAACAAAGCACTGACACCGAAAATAATGTGTTCAAATTTTGTTTTATCTTACTTTGAGAGATAATAGTATATTAGTATGTTAACTTTCTAGGATTTTATTCTTCATATATTGATATAGTAGTTTTTATTTAACCGTTACTATATATAATTAGAATATTTATTAGATTATGTGATTTTCGCTATAGTTTTTTCTATTCTTTTCGCAAATAATTGAGGAATTCCTTTTACTTTTCATAATTAGATTTGTTAAAATTTCTAAAGTTTTTCTTTAATCACTTTAACTTTCTAAAGTTCGAATCCCACTTGTGTCATTTTTGGATGAATATTGGCAATAAAATATTTGAGCTATGTCTTGTTTTTGTGTTTCTAGAGTTTTAGTTATGGTACAATAATTTTTGAGTTAAAAGGTTATATATCGCCCCGTTAGCAAAATGTATGCTATGTGACCTGATCCGACCCGAAAACTTTGATGTTGGATAATAATAAATCAATTCTGTAAATGATAGCGAACCCATAAGAAAAATTTTCTGGCTCCGCCACTGCTCTTGATTGGGGGTTGGCGGATGTTGTCGTGGCGGAGGCATTGAAGGTAGCTAGATCCCCACAGTCCTTGCATGACTGCTACATTTGAAGACTTGGATCCCGGAACATGTTATTAACCCATTCGGGGACACTTGTTGCTCTTATAACATATCGATATGTGTGCTACTGTTGAGGCATTGACTGCTTCCTGTTTAATATCAAAAACATTACTAGAAACTTGTAACGTGTCAAATAGTTAACAAAATCTTATTTCGTGTCAAATAGTTGGCACGTATGACAAAGAAAATCTTAACCGGCATGAAAAAATAGGAACCCATGAGTCATATTAAGCGAAACACTTCATTGGAGTGGTGTGGCATACATTGCCCTATACAACTCATATCATTACAAGAAATATGATGATAGGACATGCTTTAAGATTTGATCCCTAATAACTGCCTTAGATATAAGATTGATCTAATATTACATAAATATGGTTTGAATATAGATACAGCTTAATACGAACTAATTCGTTAATCAATGGTCAAAAGAAAATAAAACAAGGCCACAATAAGAGTAAAAGAACAGATATCATTTCCCATTTATAATCGGCACTGCCTTTTATAGGCTTTATTGAAAACTAAAAGAGACCACTAAAAAAAATTAATTACAAAAGTCTCCTAATAAAAATTATAATAAAAAAAACTCTTCATGAAGAAATTAAACTAATAAATTTATATTGGCAATAGTCAATTCTAATGTGCAAACTGAAACTGATCCCTGAATTAGTGTCAAATCATGTAAATTTGATGAAGCAAAACCCATCATCTTCTTTGTTCATATATACTTAAGACAAATACGCCACTTTGTGTTTTTGAAAAAGGATAAAATAGTTATTTCTATTTAGCAAGATTTTAATAAAAGCTAGTGTTACAATGCAGACATGTTATAATACAAACGTTACAGATTTAATATGTAAAGTTTTAAACATACAGCCTCAAAGGTCATTGCTCCACATTGATTTTTATATACCTATGTTTTTTGTTTCCTTTATTGTACGTAATTGAAACCGAACGAATTCACATCAAGTTTCCGCTTTAATGCACGGTAACAACACTTGGGTTTTACACAATCCGGGTTTTACCAACATCATAAATGTCATTTTAAATATTTTACTTTTTTTTATGTTAATTTGAAGAATTTAGTTTTTGGATTTAAATGCTCGGGTCTTACCAAAGTTATTTACACTGTAACGAATATAACTGATATCAACTGAATTTGCGTCTACTCACTGTCGCAACACTCGGCCTTTTACCAACGCATGATATTTACCGATCAAATAAGTATATTAACTTTTTTATAATACTACGCAATACAAGTGACATTACTTTTCTTTTGGTTTTTTATTTTAAATATGTTAATATTATATTTTTTTTTAGTTTAATTCCGGTACCGTAACAAATGTACCTAGTACTGACCGAATTTGCGTTGACTCGCCGCTGCAATGCCCAGCTTTAACAAATGATTTCATGGCGCAAGGTGCGGATAAATATCTAGTTGTTACAAAAGATAAAGTTTACCGAATCAAATAAAAATAACAATTAAATAAGTGATATTTTGGTTTTCTTTGAGCATTCGTAATAAGGAGCCAAAAAACACCAAAAAACATACATAGTCAACTGCAAAAACATTATGTTTTAAAAAACATACAAAACCCATCCAATAATAAATAATTATAAAAACACCCTTACCGCCCCCATCACATGCAGGCATAAACCTTTTTTCTAGTTTTGTTCAAGAACACTTTGAAAAGTAAGCACTAATGGGGGTTGGGTTGGTTCCAAATCCATCACTCACCACACTCAATGATGGTGTGTCACCTCACCCCACCACATTCCATCACTAGTGATGGACATTCCATCACTAGTGATGGAATGTGGTAGAGGTGGTGTGTGTGATGAGTTTTTTTTTGCCAAGTTGATATCTTTTCCTAGTGATGGAATGTCCATCACTAGTGATGGAATGTGGTAGAGGTGGTGTGTGTGATGAGTTTTTTTTTGCCAAGTTGATATCTTTTCCCCACTCACCCAACACCCTTTCAGAGATTTTGAGTCCCACAAACACTCTTCCTTTCTTTCAAATTAACACCCTAAACAATCTTCACCCTCTCAACGGCCATATAATGATATAAACTACACTCTAAACCTTAAATCAACCAAACCAAACCCCCAAAATGTGTCTTATAATCTTTCTCATACCTCTTTCATTCCTTCTAATTTCCACAAATCCGAAATTGCCCCTAACCAGGCATCTGCTACGACCAACTCGGCAACACCTCCGACCATAGTCACAATCCATCACCTTAATCAAATCCTTAAACGTCGGTTGCGTCAAACTCTACAGTCAACTCGGCAACAACCTCCGAAATTGCACCCCCAACGGTCATGTCCTCGGGCTCTACCACGTGATGGCCATCATGGCCGGACCCCCATCACGCGTGATGGGGGGACCGGCGGCGGTGTTCCAAAGGTGTTAACACGTGATGGGGTGGCCATCACGGACCACCCCCATAATACGCAAAAACTATTGGCATAGAAAAACTCAAAAACATATGAAAAAAACCCTGTAAATTCTCTATTCATATCCATAAATTCTTATTTTATTATTTTTTTTCTCTTTTGTCTTGTATGTAATATATGATGATTGGGAGATAGTTGATATATTATATGATATGGATCAAAAGTGAGTCCCAACTTTAGGGGGGGAGGGGTGGTTATCACTCATCACACACCCCACCCGATTATATGGTGCCACATCACCAACCCCAAATCCATCACATGTGATGGTTTTTTACTAGGGGTGGTGGTGTGATGGAATTTTTTTGTTTTGTTTTTATCCGATGTCTTGTGTTTATCGTGTTTACCTTGGGGGGGGGGTGGATGTGGTGGCATCACTCATTACACACCCCACCCAATCAAATTGTGTCACATCACCAACCTCAAATCCATCACATGTTATGGTTTTTTACTAGGTGTGGTGGTGTGTGATGGAATTTTTTTGTTTTTGTTTTGTTTTTTGTTTTTTTTTTTTGCAAGATTAAATGTTACAAAGATAAATAAAAAATAAAAACCGACAAAAAATGGTTGATATAAGCCTCATCACGTTTCCGCCAACTTAGCCGACTTTTATATAATTTTTATCGCATTTAAAAGTTCAAGGTTTAATTCGTAAATTATTCTAAATTTTGTTTAAAAAAAATGTGAAAGTTAAGGGGTTAAATGTGTAAATTGTATTTAAAATATAATACAATAATAATAATAACAAAACGTAACAGCCTTCCTCCTTTCCCCCATTTTTTCCGGTGACCCAATAAAACGCAGCAGCTCCTCCTTCTTATAGTTATAATACATGTTTGTTGGGGATTCATGATATTGAGCGTCTGGATAATCTAAGAGCTACGATAATCCGATGGCTCTCCAACTTCTCATTCAGATAAAATTCATTGTATGACAAGAGCTTAATATGATTTGTGTGTATTTCAAGAACCAGAAAAACAAAGAGATTTGATCAATATGATGAAGAAACATAAATACGTGATTCAAGTTAGAGTCTGCCTTGACAGTTTTCAATCTTGAACTTCAGGGTTTCATTAGAAAGAACCTATTTTGATCATGGATTTCACACGTGAAAGTCTTAAAAATTCATTTTCAGTTAACATAATCTTGTTTGGGTGAACAAGGCGTAATCGGTACATGGCCGCCAGGGCCGGCTTAGACCCCATCCTGGGCTCGACCTCGTTTAGGGCACGGTTTTAGTGGATGACACAAAATTTTTAAAAGGTTTTATATATGTATATGTGTATATGTAAGTCTTTTTAAACATTAACAAGTGAAAGCGACAATGAAAATAGGAGAAAGAAGAAGGATATAACAAAGATAAAAGATAAAGAAATATTACCGGAAATTTTTCCGGCATGTACTGCGAGAAGTAGTTTTTGTTGGTTTGGAGAATTGAAGGAGAAGATAAAAGAAATTAATATTTTTTTTATATATTTTGTATTTTGCTGTCTACTTTTTCAATATGCTTGTTGACTAATCTTTTATCTTTTCTTTTTTGATAAATAATACAATCTTATGTAGGGTTATCGTGCAAGTAATCAAAATGAGTTTATATTTCTGGAAGCAATTTAGCAATCATCCCATTTATAAATGTGTTTTTTTAATGTTTGTCATCGTATTGATTCGTACTTAGTATTCTTTATTATTACAGTTATTGTTCATATTTTGAAGAAAAAATTATATAAGGTCCATTTTTTGTTTGAATGGTTGCCACCGTATCAAGGCGCACTTTGTTTTATTTATTGTTATCACATTTATCGTTCATATTTTGAAAAAAAAATATATAAGGTCCATTTTTGTATTTGTTTTGGGCACTCGAAATCTCGGAGACGGCCCTGATGGCCGCAAGCACTCCGGGTGGTGAAATTCGATTCGTGAAGTCAAAGATGAAGCCGGAGAAGAACAATGAAATTAAATTCTGATAGGAAATTGGGTTCGGTTTCATTTGGGAACCCTTTATTTTCAAAATTCCTACAGTATGTATATAATTTTAAATTCGTGTGACCAATTTAAAATACAATAATTTTAAACGACTAATTTATAATAATTTACCTGATGGAGAATCACGAGTCAAAGAGGGTAAGATTCGAAGAAAACTAATTTGTCAATGGAATCTATAAGTTGTCGAAAAAGGACATGACGTTAACAAGGTGGACGAGAGAACGATGCATGAAATCGGAGGGTATGATTGTCCTACACACTTTTATTTTGCAAAGACATCCCTCGAGAAGGACACTTTGGGACCTACTCAATTTCATGGCTTTATTTACAAAAATAAACAGCCATTTTCGCGAAAATGTATTTTTGTGATAATTATTTTCAAATGTCAGAATGATTCTTTCACTTGGTTTACAGCCCCGCTTATTGTTCTTCATTTTTCATGCAATTCAAAATGTACTCGTCTTTTCCAATTCAAATAAAAAGCTTCTTTTGTGTTATTTGAAAAAAAAAATGATTGGTTCAAACTTAAGCTATAAGAAGTAATTTATATTGTTTTTACGTATGATATTGTTACATACCTACAAATGTGTTATAATTTTATTATACTTGAATATGTTTTATATGTGATAATTAAACAATTGGTCTAATATTCTACTCAAAAGCTAAGAAATGGTTTAATATTCAACTCGCGTCCGAAAATTTTTATAAATGGTTTAAATGTACCCGTTTTCGTTCCAAAAGTTGAGCCATGCCCCTTTGTTTATGAAAATTTTTATACATATTGAGTCTCTCCTTCTCCTCGGGGCTTTTTCATCCAAGCTTCGCCGCTGCCTATGAAAATTTTTATACATGTTGAGTCTCTCCCCTTGGGCCGGGCTTGCACCCGTGTAATCTATACAAGTTGAGAAGTTATAATCAATCCGCTCGCCGATGAATATGGCATCATCCGCATAAAATACATGGGATAAGGTTTGCCACCCTTTTGATTTTTTGATTCCATGAAAGATCCTAGATCACAAGCTTTTCTTGTTGCCACATTTAGAGCCTCTATCGCCAGACTAAACCTAAAAGGGACAATGGATCACCTTGACTAACATTGATAGAGGATTTATCTTTCTCGTCACAGTTAAAGATTACAAGTCGGTTTCAAGCTTATGGTATTACATGTTGAAAGTTAATCTTGAAACGAGTTCAAAGAAAGTTGAAAGAATTAAGTATAAGCTAATTAAATTAATTAACTAATTAGTATTTTAATGTTTAGAGTTATCTAGTTTGATTTAGTTAGTAGGGATAATGTTGATATTAGATTATAACTGAGAAAAGTATATGAGAATGATTACTCAAGTATAAATATAGGCGTAGGGTACGCATATTATTTTGTTTGGCTTTCGTTTTTAATAACATTGAAGAAGTCGTGGTGAGTATAAACATATCGTTTATGTTGCTTGATCTAATTAAGGTTGTGTTTGTTTTTGCTTATAAGGTCTGCAAAGAGCCTATGTCTGCGGGCGCGCAAACATAAGCTCTTGAAGACTGTTTGTTTAAAAAAAAAGATTTGAAAACTGCTTTTATTGTCTTAAAAAATAAGTTTTTTTTCACTATCTTCACACTTCTTACCATCATGCCAAGTACCAACACCCAATGTCCAACACCAACACCACCACCCACCGTCCGCCACCACCACCCACCGTCCGCCGCCACCACCACCCACCACCACCATCCGCCGCCACCACCACCACCGTTAACCACCACCACCACCCACCGTCTGCCGCCGCCACCACCACCGTCCACCACCACCCACCACCACTGTCAACCACTCACCACCACCGTTAACCACCCACCACCACCACCCCCCGTCGGCCACAACCACCGTCCACTACCACCACCATCCAGCACCACCACCCACCGTCCGTCGCCACCACCACCCGCCACCGCTGTGGCATCTGCCCGAATCCGACCCGACCCAGGTACCCGTTTTCTGATCCGATTCTTTTTATGATTTAAAATTTAATTATTTTCTTTTAAAACTTGACATTTAAAATATATATATTACTAATAATATTTTCCTTCCCGCCTCTTCCTCTCTCTTCCTTCCCGCCGTCCCGTCCCTCTTCTTCTCTCCGCCTTCTTTTCCCTCTTGTTGCCGTCCCGCCTCTTTCTCTCTCTTGTCGTCGTTCCGCCCTTTGAGCCTTGAACCCCCCCCCCCCCTTCTCTCTTTGTTTGTCCTTGTTTCTTCCCGCCTAAGGTTGTCTGCGCAGCTCCACGCGCCAGACTCCTTACAAGGAAGCCTGCGTGAAGACCAGTTGTTCCTGCGTTACGCGCTAAGAACTATAGTTCTTCGCGCGGCGCGCTAAGAATTGTAGATCCTCCCGCGACGCGCTGTGAATTTGTAGTTCTTCCCGCGGCGCGCGCTAAGGTTTGATCTGTCTGCCTTCGCCCTCGCGCGCTCAATCTTCTCGTGTGCGCAGCCTCTCGCGCGCGCAGCTTTCTCGCGCTGTCTTGTGTCTTTTCTTCTGTTTTATCTAGCCGTTTACTTTTGTGATGTCTTATCTTCTGTGCTGTTGACCTGACCTATCTTATGTCAGAAAAGCCACTTTTGGCGCAGCATGCGCACCAACCCCATTGGTTGACAGAAAAAGTGACTGACATTATCTTTGGAGATCTGCTTTTCCATGCTTGACCAGTACCTTTATCTGACCCTCCCATGCCTGTTTACTGTTACCTGTCAGCTTTTCCTTGTCCCCTGCAGCTGCCATATCTTTTGATATCTTTTGCTTTTGGAACCTTTTTGCTTTTGTTATCTTTTGCTTGATCCTGTTGAAGATCTTTTCCCCTTTTCTAGGGATTGTGTTCCCTATGGTTTCCCTATAAATAATAATGCTATTTTCTTAACACTACACACACAAATACTTATTATCTTTCTCTTCCTTTGCTCTCTGCCGTTGTCCTCAGTCGCCTCCTCTCTCTGCCTCCGTCTTCCTCCCTGTTCTGCCCTGCTTTTCCGGTAATATATATTATATATAATAATTTACTTATTAATTATGCTAACTTATAATCAAGACTTAAAACCAATCGTTAAAACGATAATCTTTAATTATAGGATAACTTTGCTTGTTAAGAGTTGGTTCTTGATTTATCTTACACCGCACCGTTTATCAAGTGAGTAATCTCGTATCTAATCCCTTTTTATTTTTAATGTTTTGGGATGTTCATGTGTTCGTACAAACTTGAGTCTTAAACTTGTTTATGAACTTTAGTCGCACAGTATCCCATGTGTTGAGGACGTTTACTTGGCTGTTTATTTGTATGTGTGTATCATTAACCGCTTTGTTCGGCCTATTCCGCAGTTTTCATGGATCCATTAGATGAACACGGGAGACCTATCGTTTACGGTTTTCTTTGTTTACACTTGCACAGATGTTTTCTTGTTTTTGTGCTCATTTGGGAGCACGGATTGAACTATGAACTATGATCTATTTAGGCTTGATCACAATCTGATTACACCCTTGTTAAACACCAGACATACACGTGTTGCGCGCAGATTTATTGTTATCTATGTATGGTATTAAACTTGATTTCTCACCAACACGCAAGTGTTTGACGTTTTATTTTAACACATGTTCAGGTTTGCTGTAGCTACATTTGGAGCTTGTGGACACGTAGGACGTTTTTACTTTTGGACCTAGATTAAAATGTATCAAGACAAGTTATTGTTGTTCGAATATTTTGCCTTATAATATAATGATTTATGTTGATTTATGTTATCTTGTGTTTACGTTGCGCGTGCGCGAATGAATATATTTATTAAATATTGACACCAAATAGTGTCACGAGTAATGAAACAATATGTGGCGCCCCGATGTATAATCCGCCTTTGGTCGGGGTGTTACAGATTGGTATCAGAGCTCCGTGACTTTAGGATAGGTGGTTAGACGTAACGACCTAGAATACCTAAGAGTCCCTTCTCGCGCATGAGAGAAATCTCATGTTTGCGCGCTTATTGTTAATTTCTCGTTATTTATAAATATGCTTGCACAGACGCAGCGTATGGTTTTATGTTTTATTTCGCGATATTTCGATTTTTGCTGAATTTCCATTTTTATTGATTTTACTTACATATTCGTTTGTTGGGATTAAAAATCCGAAAAGTCATGGTGATACATGAATAGTTGATTTTCAAATTCCATTTACGATTATATCCTGAGGTTGGAGACTTGAAAAGTCATGGTGATACATGAATTGTCAACCTCCAATACTCATTTTCTTGTATATTTTATAGAGGATTGAAAAGTCATGGTGATACATGAATCGTCAATCTCCAATACTCGTTTACTAGTCATTTTAAATTGAGAATTCGGAAAGTCATGGTGATACATGAATTGTCGATTCTCGATTCGAATTTGTTATCTGTATTAAGTTTGCATTCAAATTCATGTTTTACTTTAACTATTGATGGTATCTAACCTCGCGAAGCCAAGCTTTATAAGATTATACTTTGCGCTAAGATATTAACAAAACTAAAACTTTTATAGAATGCCTCCGCTATCTCGCCGTCATCAGAGGAGAGAAGCCTCGCGCAGGCGTTCGCTGCAACGTTCCCAGGAAATGGCCGCCGCAATAGCCCAAGCTTTGAGCCAAAACAATACCTCCGGTTACAACATTAAGTCCTTTAATGCGGGTAACCCCCCAAAGTTCACAGGGCTTGAAGGAGCCACCGTGATGCTCCAATGGCTCGAGAAGATTGAAAACACTTTCCTCCACACCCAATGCCCTCCTGACAGACGAACCCTATATGCTTCCAGTGTCCTGGAATCTAGAGCGCTTACATGGTGGAATGGAGTAGCTCATGCGCGTGGCGCAGAGGCTGCTTCTAGCATGCCCTGGGAGGAATTCAAAGAAATTCTGACTCGAGAATTCTGCCCTCCCAACGAAGTTAAGCGCCTGGAGGAAGAATTTTGGAACTTGAAGCAATACAGTGGCGAAGCGCGCGAGTATGCGACGCGCTTCCATGAACTAAGCCTGCTTGTCCCTCACCTTGTTACCCCTTCCCGCCGAGCCATCGAGAAGTTCCTTGGGGGTCTCCCCATGGAAATTCAAGATTCTGTATGGGCCAGAAACCCAGTAACCCTCTCTGACGCCATTGAGTTGGCCGCTGTGCTCAGCGACAACCATGTCAGAGCAGGAACCCTGTTCCTGCGGGGATCTGAGAAGACCAAACCCACCAAGACTGTCCCAGAACCAACAGCAACTAAACCAGAAACCTCAAACCGTAACAACCTCAAGCGCAGGCGCAAAGCCTATGCGCTTACCAACCCGCCCATTGTCCAGCAACCCATCTACCAACCTCCAGTTTACACGCCTAACCCACTGCCAACCTACCCAACACCTCCTGTAGTCCATAACTATGCCTTAACCAATCCGGCACTCCCTGCCCCGCCAACTAAGAAACCCTACACAGGAACCCAACCGTTTTGCCCAACCTGTAGACTTCACCACCCAACCCAAACCCCGTGTCGACAATGTAACCGATGTGGCCGCGTTGGTCACTCTGCTGAGTACTGTAGAGTCCCTCCCGCCAACCCAATCGCGCAAACACCACCAGCCTACCTACAAAACCCTCAACCATCATACCCTAATCCACGACCCAGGTCGTGCTATAAGTGCTATAATTGCGGTGATCCCAGTCATTTCCGGAACGCGTGCCCGAGACTACAAGTGCAAATCACACAAGCGAATCCGGTGAACCAAATCTCGAACCAAGTGGCGCGCGGACGAGCTTTTAACATAACCGCGCATCAAGCGCAAGCGAATAATGACGTAGTTAATGGTACATTTTTGCTTAACGGACATTATGCTTCCGTAATTTTTGATACTGGCGCCGATAAAAGTTTTATTTCTCGCGCATTTGAACAAAAGCTTGCGCGACCGCGCGATAACTTAAAAGAAAATTTTTCAGTTGAATTGGCTAATGGCGAAACTGTTTTAATTAACTCCGTGATTAAAGATTGCACGCTTAACCTTAATGAGCATGATTTTTTTATCGACCTCATCCCCATGCCTCTTGGAAGTTTCGATGTTATCATTGGTATGGACTGGCTTTCGAATAATCGCGCCGAAGTTATTTGCGCCAAGAAGTTGATTCGCATCCCTCGAGAAAACGGTGATCTTCACATCTACGGCGAGAAACCCTCCAGTGGTCTTAAGCTTATGTCTTGCGCCGAAGCCCAAAGACTCATGCGGAAGAAGTGTATTGCATTTTTAGCCCATGTGGTTAAACCCGATGAAGGAAAGAAGAAGCTTCGCGATATCCCCGTTGTGCGTGACTTTCCTGAAGTCTTTCCCGATGATCTTTCTGGTTTACCTCCCGTTCGGGAAGTCGAGTTTCGTATTGATCTTGTCCCTGGTGCTTCCCCCATAGCCAAATCTCCTTATCGTCTTGCACCCGCTGAAATGCAAGAATTGGCAAGTCAACTTCAAGAGTTGACAGCTAAAGGATTCATTCGCCCTAGCTCTTCGCCCTGGGGTGCTCCGGTGTTGTTCGTTAAAAAGAAAGATGGTTCGTTTCGCATGTGTATTGATTACCGCGAGTTGAACAAACTCACCATTAAGAACCGGTATCCCTTACCGCGCATTGACGACCTCTTCGATCAACTCCAAGGTGCCTCTTGTTTCTCCAAGATCGATCTCCGCTCTGGCTATCACCAGTTGCGCATCCGCGATGAAGATATTCCCAAGACTGCTTTTCGTACTCGCTATGGCCACTTTAAATTCTTGGTCATGTCCTTCGGTTTAACCAACGCACCCGCCGTTTTCATGGATCTAATGAATCGGGTGTGTAGGCCTTTCTTGGATAAATTCGTGATTGTGTTTATCGATGACGTTCTGATTTATTCCAAAACCAAGGCCGAGCATGAGCAACATCTTCGGTTGGTGTTGCAAAAGCTTAGAGCCGAGCAGCTCTTTGCCAAACTCTCCAAGTGTGAATTTTGGTCGGATGAAGTACAGTTTCTTGGTCATGTTGTTAACAAGATGGGTATTCATGTCGACCCATCCAAAATTGAAGCAATCAAGAACTGGATTACGCCATCCACTCCTACCGAAATCCGTTCCTTTTTGGGCTTAGCTGGTTACTACCGGCGATTTATTTCGAACTTCTCAAAGATCGCTTTGCCTTTAACAGATCTGACGCACAAAGGTAAACCGTATATTTGGGGCTCGATGCAAGAAGAAGCCTTTCTGACGCTCAAGCGTTTGTTGTGTGAAGCTCCTGTCCTTGCGCTACCTGAGGGTAATGAAGATTTTGTCGTGTATTGCGATGCATCCAACCAAGGTCTCGGTTGTGTTCTTATGCAACGAGGCAAGGTTATCGCTTACGCATCAAGGCAACTCAAGATTCATGAAAAGAATTATACAACTCACGACCTCGAACTTGGTGCAGTGGTATTTGCCTTGAAGATCTGGAGACATTACCTTTATGGTACTAAGTGTATCCTCTACACTGACCATAAAAGCCTTCAGCACATCTTTGATCAAAAGGAACTCAACATGAGGCAACGCCGATGGAACGAACTCATCAGCGATTGCGATTGTGAGATCCGGTATCATCCTGGTAAGGCTAATGTGGTAGCCGATGCGCTCAGCCGCAAACCCTGCCAGCTTAACTGTATCTTGCCGCGCACGCAGCTTCACTTCGCGCCGATCCAAAGCAACCTTGAATCGCGCATTCGTGACGCGCAGCGCGCATCCATCAGTAATGGTAGCCTTCGCGCCGAGTTAGCGTGTGGCGCGGAAGCTCATTTTGTCCCTAATCTGAGTGGAATTCTCTGCTATCTCAATCGCATCTGGATTCCCTTTGATGAGAATCTTCGCGCTGATATCCTGGGTGAAGCGCATAAATCTCGGTATTCTATTCATCCCGGCGCTGATAAAATGTACAAAGATTTGCGCATTACTTATTGGTGGCCCGGTATTAAAAAGGATATTGCTGTGTTCGTAGCTAAATGCCTGACTTGTTCTAAGGTAAAAGCTGAACACCAACGCCCATCTGGTTTGCTCGAACAACCAGAAATTCCTACGTGGAAATGGGAAGGTATAGCGATGGACTTTATTACCAAGTTACCTTTGACAGCAAGCAAACATGATAGCATTTGGGTAATAGTGGATCGATTGACTAAGTCTGCTCACTTTCTGCCCATTCGTGAAACCTACCGTGTTGAGCAACTTGCGCAGCTTTATGTCAAGGAAATTGTCTGCCGTCATGGTACTCCTTTGAGCATCATATCCGATCGCGATGGCCGTTTTATATCCCGCTTTTGGAAATCTCTCCAATCTGCGCTAGGAACTCGCTTGGACATGAGTAATGCATATCATCCTCAGACTGACGGACAGTCTGAGCGAACTATTCAAACTCTTGAGGATATGCTCCGATCTTGTGTTCTTTATTTTGGAGGTAATTGGGATTCACACCTGCCTTTGATCGAGTTCTCTTATAATAACAGCTATCATTCCAGTATTGGTATGGCCCCATTTGAAGCACTTTACGGTCGTAAGTGCCGCTCCCCGATTTGTTGGAGCGAAGTGGGTGAAGTTCAAATCACAGGACCCGAACTTGTTCAAGAGACAACCGATAAAATCGCCAAGATCCGTGATCATCTGCTGACTGCCAGAAGCCGACAGAAGAGTTACGCAGATCGCAGGCGAAAGCCTCTCGAATTTCAAGTTGGTGATCTTGTTCTCCTCAAAGTGTCGCCCTGGAAGGGTGTTGTCCGCTTTGGGAAGAAAGGTAAGCTTGCTCCTCGTTATGTTGGGCCATTCAAGATTCTCGCGCGTGTGGGAAAAGTTGCCTACAGACTTGACCTGCCGCCCGCGCTCAGCAATGTGCATCCAACGTTCCATGTATCCAACCTCAAGAAGTGTTTAGCCGACGAGAACCTTCACATTCCACTTGATGAAGTTCAAGTTGACGAATCCATGCATTTCGTTGAGAAGCCTGTTGAGATTATGGATCGCGAGGTTAAGCAAACCAAGCGCAGTCGTATCCCTATTGTTAAAGTTCGCTGGGAGTCCAAGCGCGGAGCCGAGTTTACATGGGAAAGGGAAGATCAGATGAAGATCAAGTACCCGCACCTGTTCTCTGCGCAACCTATTTCAAGATAAATTTCGGGACGAAATTTCTTAAAGTAGGGGAGACTGTGGCATCTGCCCGAATCCGACCCGACCCAGGTACCCGTTTTCTGATCCGATTCTTTTTATGATTTAAAATTTAATTATTTTCTTTTAAAACTTGACATTTAAAATATATATATTACTAATAATATTTTCCTTCCCGCCTCTTCCTCTCTCTTCCTTCCTGCCGTCCCGTCCCTCTTCTTCTCTCCGCCTTCTTTTCCCTCTTGTTGCCGTCCCGCCTCTTTCTCTCTCTTGTCGTCGTTCCGCCCTTTGAGCCTTGAACTCCCCCCCTTCTCTCTTTGTTTGTCCTTGTTTCTTCCCGCCTAAGGTTGTCTGCGCAGCTCCACGCGCCAGACTCCTTACAAGGAAGCCTGCGTGAAGACCAGTTGTTCCTGCGTTACGCGCTAAGAACTATAGTTCTTCGCGCGGCGCGCTAAGAATTGTAGATCCTCCCGCGACGCGCTGTGAATTTGTAGTTCTTCCCGCGGCGCGCGCTAAGGTTTGATCTGTCTGCCTTCGCCCTCGCGCGCTCAATCTTCTCGTGTGCGCAGCCTCTCGCGCGCGCAGCTTTCTCGCGCTGTCTTGTGTCTTTTCTTCTGTTTTATCTAGCCGTTTACTTTTGTGATGTCTTATCTTCTGTGCTGTTGACCTGACCTATCTTATGTCAGAAAAGCCACTTTTGGCGCAGCATGCGCACCAACCCCATTGGTTGACAGAAAAAGTGACTGACATTATCTTTGGAGATCTGCTTTTCCATGCTTGACCAGTACCTTTATCTGACCCTCCCATGCCTGTTTACTGTTACCTGTCAGCTTTTCCTTGTCCCCTGCAGCTGCCATATCTTTTGATATCTTTTGCTTTTGGAACCTTTTTGCTTTTGTTATCTTTTGCTTGATCCTGTTGAAGATCTTTTCCCCCTTTTCTAGGGATTGTGTTCCCTAGGGTTTCCCTATAAATAATAATGCTATTTTCTTAACACTACACACACAAATACTTATTATCTTTCTCTTCCTTTGCTCTCTGCCGTTGTCCTCAGTCGCCTCCTCTCTCTGCCTCCGTCTTCCTCCCTGTTCTGCCCTGCTTTTCCGGTAATATATATTATATATAATAATTTACTTATTAATTATGCTAACTTATAATCAAGACTTAAAACCAATCGTTAAAACGATAATCTTTAATTATAGGATAACTTTGCTTGTTAAGAGTTGGTTCTTGATTTATCTTACACCGCACCGTTTATCAAGTGAGTAATCTCGTATCTAATCCCTTTTTATTTTTAATGTTTTGGGATGTTCATGTGTTCGTACAAACTTGAGTCTTAAACTTGTTTATGAACTTTAGTCGCGCAGTATCCCATGTGTTGAGGACGTTTACTTGGCTGTTTATTTGTATGTGTGTATCATTAACCGCTTTGTTCGGCCTATTCCGCAGTTTTCATGGATCCATTAGATGAACACGGGAGACCTATCGTTTACGGTTTTCTTTGTTTACACTTGCACAGATGTTTTCTTGTTTTTGTGCTCATTTGGGAGCACAGATTGAACTATGAACTATGATCTATTTAGGCTTGATCACAATCTGATTACACCCTTGTTAAACACCAGACATACACGTGTTGCGCGCAGATTTATTGTTATCTATGTATGGTATTAAACTTGATTTCTCACAAACACGCAAGTGTTTGACGTTTTATTTTAACACATGTTCAGGTTTGCTGTAGCTACATTTGGAGCTTGTGGACACGTAGGACGTTTTTACTTTTGGACCTAGATTAAAATGTATCAAGACAAGTTATTGTTGTTCGAATATTTTGCCTTATAATATAATGATTTATGTTGATTTATGTTATCTTGTGTTTACGTTGCGCGTGCGCGAATGAATATATTTATTAAATATTGACACCAAATAGTGTCACGAGTAATGAAACAATATGTGGCGCCCCGATGTATAATCCGCCTTTGGTCGGGGTGTTACAACCGCCGCCACCACCATCCACCACCACCACCCCAAGACCACCACTCGCCACAACCATCCACCACCACCCACCGTCCGCCGTCACCACCATCCACCACCACCGTAGTCCCCCACCTACCACCACCGTTCATCACCACCACCACCCATTGTTGGCCACCATCACGGTCCACCACCCACCACCACAACCGTCCATCACCCCCACCCACCGCTCACCGCCTACCATAATTGTCTACCACCACCCACTTCCGTAGTTCGTACACCACTACCAATTATTTTAGCAGTTTACAAACGTTAAATGACTTTTATCTACTGTAATATATATGATAGGTAACTACTTTCAGCTTATGCAGACGATATCCAGTTTATAAAACAAACAGTATTATATTTTCATAATACAGACCTTCAGACCACATCTTCAGTTGCAGATATTAAATCAGATGAAATCAGATTGAAGACAATTTTTGTCTTAAAAACAAACAACACCTAAGTCTAACGTATTATACAATATTGAACTGATTCAAAAAAATATTTCTTGTAAAAAAATAAATAAAATGAAATGTATTAAGCATGTGTAGGTACTATGACTATGATGGACACCACAACCATGACATACTGCGTTGGTGGTCAGTGGTCTGATCGTGAGTGGCTTGGGCGCGAGCTCACTCATTACGTGATTGGCCTTACAATGTTTTCACCAAATGTATTTATCTGGCCCATCAAATGCATCCAACAATTTTTTATTTTTTATTTTATTTTATTATACTATTTATTTAATTTAAATCTTAATTTTATTTTTGTCAAACAATTTGTGCTTGTTAGTTAAAATAACTAAATACAACTTTATTTATTTGTTTCTTGAATATTCCAATATAAATTTTAACGAAAACGGAATAGTTTTCAAGAAAACATTTTTTTTATCTCATAAGCGGTTTGAATATGTGCTTGGATTAATATTTCGAACGATTAAGTAATACTTTAGAAATAGCTATATTAAATCTTTTAAGGTAACTAATCAAATGAGTTACAAAAGTAAAAACGACAATTTTTACTATCGCTAACAATAATCATAAGATCAGTTGTTGCACTCTGTTGTCTGAGAAAGAGGCTTTCACCTAGACGCCATGACCATGTCACGCCACGTCAAGGGTTTGTGGCCTTAGCCTTCACAACCTGAAAAGATGGAAATTCAATGCTTCCGATGGTTTTATGACTTTATCCAACTTTTTAATATGCATTTTATTCTATTGTCCAACGGAATGCTCCCATTTATTATTGTTTTTTTTAATTATGTTATATATTTAATTGAAGACTTACTTTTTTCTCAAATAGTTTGTGCTGGGTAATTAGAGAAATAAACTAAATACACAATCTTTTTTTAAAGAACTTTCTGACAAAGTCTGAACGAAAACATAGTAGTTAAAAAAAGTCTTTTTATCACATACATGGTTTAAACGTATTTGAATCAACATTTCGGATGATAAGTAATTTTTATAATAATTAACAAAAATACATTAAATAATAAGAAAATACACTAATCACTTACCGTAAAGCATGTTTGATTAGAGTGTTTGTCCACGTGACATGTGTACCGTCAGTGGAAACTTTGAGAGTATTTATTATGCAGAAATGACATACGGAATGAAATGAACCATTGTGGATGAATGAAAATAGAACGTGTTTGGTTGGTTAATGGAATATAATCATCTATAACACAAGGAATCCGTTCTCTCTAAACATATCAAAATCATTCATCCACACTCCATACTTTTTTTCATTCTATTTCATCTTTCGCATTACTTTCTCAAGACGTTCCACCACCATCACCGACGTCGTAATTTTTAACGGTGATTAGTTGATAAATGATGATACCTGGAGTTTTGACAAATTCAGAAATAATAAACCAATAACATTGATAGAAAAAGAATGAACCGTACACAACTATATCCATTAAAATCTCATACATAATAGGGAGAGGATAAACAAGTTACTTCTAGTTTTAGGTAGATTCCCAGAAGTCCAAAATAAATAAGAGGATATGAAAAAAATGTATTAAAAGGAAACGTGTCATCCCTAAAAGAAGGCTAAGTTAAATGTCTTTTCAACATATAAATAACATAATAATGTAAATTATAAATTTAGTACTCTACTCTAGAATATTTTTGGTTTTTTCTTTTTCTTAACTTTATGGTTTTCTTATAAAGTAAGTCAATCGATGTCAAAGTAAGTCATCAAAGTTTTGAAATACACAATAAAATGTATTGTGACCATTTCAAAAATATTTATATTCGACATTTAACATTCTGTACTGAGAGGAGAATAAAATTTATTGTGACTTTTATAAAAGTATGTATCAACATTTATTATTAAAATGAACCCCATATGGACGATCAGTTGTGAAGTACGATCGAGGATCCCACAAAATAATTGATTATAAACAATAATTCAATAAGGTGACTAAAATATTATTATACATGAAAATATCAACAACACTTATGTCGAGATTCATTTAAATCATATTTAAAACACATTTTTCATCAATACTGTTCAAAATATGCATAGATCTGTCGATACTCGCAAGGTTAGGTTGTCACAAAGATATTGTGGGGTGTGCTGGTTATTTGGTTTCAGTTTAGAAATGAAGAAAGACAACAAAAATGATAGGTTATATTTGTTTTAACGGGATTAATTAAACTCCAAATTTTAGACTTAACCTTGATCTTTAGGGAGTATTTAACTCTAGAATATTGTGAAATTATGGTTTTATGACTTTATCTTTCTCGGTTCTTGAAATCGTTTTCACAAGTCTCAGTTATTATGCGTGCGCTTATCATAAGTATGGATTTTCTCATCTCATCTACAAATACGTCCACCTTAATATTCAAGTTAAAGGTGCACTTGATTTGAAGGCTATGATAAGAGTGAATGAGTATAAAAGTGACAACGCTGTATGATAATTTCCTCTTTCATCTTCGAATTTGTTTTTCCTCTATCGCGCTAGAATCAACATCTTCTCTCATTCTCTTCCTTTCACCATGGCCGGCTTTGCTGTCACTAGGCATGCTTCATTGTCTAGAAGATGGAGAAATAATAAGCCAAATTCCATTTAAACAAAAATGTCCAAATACAATTATTCAACACAAAGGGCACACAATATGTGTTTGTTTAAGTATTGGAGAATGGATGAAAGACACATGACATTATCTGTATCGTTTGTCTAGATATGAAGTTTGAAGCTATGTAGGGACACACATGAATGAATGTGGGCGAACTTGTGTACTAAGGTTGGTTTTTAACGCGTGCATGCATTTAATTTGGGTGTCCATTGGTTCATTTTGGAATTTCTGAAACTAGTGATGGATCCATAAATTGTTTATATGAGGAGACAATTGGTTAGGCTAAAAGTCGTCTATTTAGAAACAACAAATAATACGAAGCACTTAATAAGTAGGCATTGCTGAGTATTTGATACATTGGTAAGAAAATACGAGTACAAATAATCTAATAAGCTAGATAACTTGTTAGGCAAACGGGTTGAATATACCACATCTCAAACTATAAACTAATTAGGCAATTTGGTTAAATTGAGTTCGATTTATTGTGTCCAACCTCGAATAGGGTACGTTTGGTATGAGTAAGGAATGACAAGAGAATGTAATGGTCGGAGGTATTCTTGAATTTAAACAACCCAAATTATCGTCATTCCATTATCCTAATTGGTTAACCTATAAAAACGAAATAAATAATTATTTTATGTTATTTAATAGGACCGAAACTCACATAAATGAAATACAAATAGTAAATTATATCACTGCCTCAGAATAAAGGAAAGTTTCAAAAAAAGTAGCAATGGCGGCGGCGGCGGCGGTGGTGGTGTTGGTGGCGAGGATGGTGGCGGTGAAGGTGGTGGTGGTGATGGTGACAGTGGTGGTGGTTACGTTGGTGACGATGATGGTGGTGTGGTCAGGTGGTGGGGCGGCTACGCCGCTACAGTGGTAATCAGGCGTGGTGTGGTGATGAATGATTGTGGCGGCGGCGGCGGTGGTGGCAAAAGTGATGGTGGTGATCAGGTGGTGACAATAGTGGTCAGGTGATGGTGGCGGCGGTGGTAGCAACCGGGGTGGTGGTGCCTTAAAAGAAATATATCTACTTAACCTAGAGCTGGGCCGTTTGGGCTTTTAGCTGGGCCAGATACTAGTTTTTCATCTTGCACCATTGAATTAAATCATTAATTACTAAAAATTTCCACATAGGCACATACTACTATTCTACTAATATCGAAAGAGGAATCGTATCTTAGTGTCCTCATCTATCACGCTGATAATAACATTCTTTTTGTAATATACAGTTGACTCAACTGGCACGAAAGAACATAATAACCATAGATTTTTTATGTTCCATAAAGCTTATAGATTAATAATAAACAATGACCATGAGTATTTCAATATTCTATACATTCCAAATATTCAATATTCTATAAATTCAGCATCACGCTCCAACGCATGTTAGTCCCAAAAATCGAGGCGCGACGCACTCAATGTACAACCAAATAAGGCCTAGTTATCAAGTAAACCTTTCATAATTTCTTCACCCCTTAGTTGTTTTTACATATAAACCTCTTACAGACTCGTAACTTTAACCAATTTTGACCCAAAACTACATCAGGCACGCCATTTCCTCATGGGCTTTTTGAACCAAGGTTGTAACTAAGCTTAAAGTTTGACCCGTTGAAGTCAACTTTCTATGGTGGTAGCAATAGTTCTGTACAATCAAGAATGTTGTTTCTTTTTTGTTCTAAACGCGTAGAAAAGGTTCAAGCTTTAAGAGCATCAAGAACCTAAATGTAAAGAAATGGCCACATACCTCCATCTACACACTCGATAAAAGCATAAAACCGAGAAAGCCGTTACCAACAGCACCAAAGATCTTGGGTCAAGAGACCGCCCTAAATTCAATGATCAGAAAAGTTTCAACAAGAAACATACATCCTTTTGCACCTGCAAGTAAATTTCACTCATATACGCTTAAAACTGATAGATTGCAAAGAGCAAAGGTTTACAACTTTACATGCTACAAATTCCAATGATTAAGAAGATAATACACAAAATAACTTAAAACATATAAGGATTGATTCATAAATACTTTACCACAAACTACAAATCAAACTAAAATTGCAGTTATGTAACTTACAATTTGATGATTATCAACACCTAAAATACAATTTTTGTAGTTCCAACTTCCAATCTAAATGAATCATGATCAAATCAATAAAGATGAACATTGTTCTCAATTTTTCATTCCTACCAAACTATTAGATCCACTAAATTCAGAAATCGAAGACTCGAAAGCATGCAGCATATAAATATTGAATCATAATTACTTGCTCCACAAGCTACAAATCAGACTAACATTGATGAAATCATAATCCAATCAATGAAATTAACACTGTTCTTTCTCTAATCTTCCATCCATTTCAAGGTATTAAATCCCTTAAATCAAGAAACCGAAGGCTCGAAACCACGTAACATCATCAAAATAAAAAACTAATCAAATATATTCATCGAGTTCGAATTAACTAGATTTAATCAATGAAGATGAAGACTGTTATTAAATTTTCATACATTTCAAACTATCACATCCATTAAACCAACCAATTCGAAGGCTCGAAACCACATAAAATTCAAAATAAAAAACTTATCGAACATCTTAATCGAGTAACACGACTAAAGACTATACCAAAACAAGCCCAACATCCTTAGGCACCGTAACCACCACCTCTCCACCACTAACCACCGCCGTAGCCATCTCCGGCACCGTACACTCCGGCAACCTAACCCGCCACAAATCCACCAAACCCGAACCCGGTACTCCATCATCCACTCTCACCACAAGTTTAATCACACCAGGACATATCTCAATAGCACGTGCAGCAATCTCACCGTCAATATTATCATCAGTTTCCACCACAAACTTCAACGAATCAGACGTTTCTTGAATCGAAACGACGGCGTCGGAGTAGAAGGGAAGCTCGAGGACTTTACTGAAGATGTGAGGGAGTCGTTGGAGCTTCTTTTGACGGCGGGTTGGAATGGGATCGTGTACGAAGATGTTGTTTTGGTTGGTGGATATTGGGTGAATCTTCATGGGTGTTGGAATTTGGGAAAGTGTGAATCCTATAGGTTACAGATCTTATGTTAGTGAATGTTTAACTGGTAAAGTGAGTTTGTGTTTTTTGAGGTTTATTTACGGTGGGTGTGTATTGTATATATATATTATATTGTGTTTAAAAGTTCGGGATTTGTGAAAAGGAGAGTGGGGGAAAAGGTGGAAGTGAAGTTCCATGAAACTTACAGGTAAGGTTGGAGAAGGCAAGTAAATTTAAAATACGCGTTAATCAAATAATAATACGAATGTTTTGTTGTATCAAAAATAAATGAGTTAATGCTTAAATTCATTACTCAGTTTTTTGATCCGGTGAAAACCATCATTTAAGGTCAACGTTTGTAAGCACGCGTTCGAAGGCATAACAATGTAATAAGATAAGACCCGTTCAGTCCAATGATCTAACTAGTGAACATCGTCTTCTCGTCAGTCTCCCATCATCATCTGGTAGCGCCGACATAAATGATTGGGGAGACGATGGGGGGTGGGGGGTGGGATGAATCGAACTTAAGTCATATAAATTGGCAGGTCTCTCTCTTATCAATCTACCACCAACTTAGTGACATTAATTAAATAATAACAAATAATAATAACTAATTTACTTTATTTTAATTTGAGTATTTTTTATTCTAAGTTTTCTCCAATGGAAAATTTTTTAACGTCTACACCTTATATTTGCAAGGAATTTAACTCACAACATAAATTCCATTAAACCAATAGGTTATGAGTTTTACTTAAGTAAAAATACTTTCTTCTCAGGGTATGCAAGTTTGTTGCCTCGGTGCCAGCTCATGGGACGTTAGTTGTATAAGGTTTTGCAAATGTTACATGTTATATGTCATTAGATTTTCTTGCAGTGTTACATCATGTGAACTTTTAATAAGAAACACGTTACCATTACATTTGTCTTTAGCAAAATCATATTGAAAGTTAATGGATTGCCACACATATTGAAAGTAAGTGAAGGAACCAAGAAGTTGACTAGCGAAATCATAATACATGGCACCTTCTCAATAAGAAAAACCCACGGGTTTTTCAAAGGAATACAACGGCAGACGGGCAAAGACATGAAACTTTTTTGTAGGTTCCCTCTTACTTGAAAAGATAACCTTTGGTTTTTTTACTCATATTGAATTTGAAAATCGAAATCAATGATGAATGATTATTGATGATTTAGGAGGGTCATCATCGGGGGCTGAAAATCGAACAAATTAGAGGCTTTTTGTCATCGAGGGTTGGCCGCCTGATCCAATGGTGCTGGAGTTGACACTCGATAGTTGTGAAAAGAGCAAAGGGCAGAACTCAAAAGGCCAAAAGCGCAAAGGGTCGGTGTTATATTTTATTTTTTGTAATTATATTTTCGATTTCACATTTTATTTAACTATTATTTTGGTTTTATATGTTAACCGGGTTATTACTGGTTCACTTTATCTTAAATTCTAGTCTTCACTTAATTTAATGCTATGGCCGTTTGTCTGATTTAATTATATATGCTTAGTATTTAGTAAATTATATGATTCCTAAAAGTTTTACATAAAATATTTAGTGTAATAATTTTGAGATTTGAAAATAATCATGATAAAATATTTGATATATATTAAATTTGATATCATGAAAGAATTTAAATAATCACTAACATACATGATTTGAAAATATAAGGATACTAGGTTAGAACCCGTGTGATACACGGGTTGATAAAAAACAAAAGAAATAATTAGATACATATTGTACCTTTTCATCAAAAATAATAGTTAACATCTCAAGCTAGTCTAAAATTAATAAGCGATATCTATTGCTCAAGTTTTGTTCAATAATTTATATTGCATACAAATAAACAAACATCTCTAGATGTGTTAATTAGTCTCTAATGCTTGCAGCTAAACAATTCATATGCCACTTTATTTAAAACTAAAACTTGCAGCTTCTAATTTCTACAAAACCAAACTATACCTAATGAAAGAAACCAAGCTGAACTTCCTTTCATAACCTGAGAATTTATAAACACAAATGCATAAGATAGAGAATTTATTTTGTTCTTTTTATAAAAAGACAATAATATCTTCGTTGACAAAAAATCACCTAGAATATAAACACACCTAAGCCTAAATGTTATCAAATGCATAAACTTCAAATATGTCTCTTTTTACTGTTAGTGTAAAACATCATAAAATGCATAGATGGTTGAAATAAAAGAAAACATAGTCACTAACCAATTTAACAAATGACATCAAATATGATCACCATATGGTAAACAGACTTTATTTATAATACAAAAGGCTTTCTAAATAAATTTTGTATGCCAAAAATGACTTAACTAAAAATATTAACATTACATTTTTAAATATAACATATCCATACTTTTTTTAGTGGAAAAAAACATATGTTAATTTTGTAGCAGGCAACTGTTACGTGTGATGTTGAGCTTTGATCAAATTATATTACTCTACTACAATAATTTTGAAAAAATTTATATAATATCCATCGAGTCTATAATCATTTTTCCATATAAGCAAGTGTAGAAGCATGTATCTAAAGGGTATAATGGTTATAAATAAAACCAAAGCCACAAGTAGATCTTGACTACCTAAACACAAACACTGATGTCGTGTGAGTGATATGAAACTGCATTATAATGTACAGACTGAAAAGTTATCTTTCTGGGGTTCTTCTTTTTGTTATCACGAATAATTTTTCTTATACGTCGGTTTTCCTTACATATATGTAAAGGTAAAAAAGTTTAATAAGTAAGCTTACAATTTTTGATCAGTTTTCGTTGTGTAGAGGCGAAATTCTCATTGGTGATACCTATATTAAAAAAAACGAAATATGCTAATTGTATCAAATAAATAAACAATATGATGTAATCAATATCAATAATGAATAGTAAGAATAAGAGTTTAGAGAAATATACCATCACTACTATTAGATATAGGTATTCGCAACACATGCAGTATTGGTAGATGTAGAAGACATCATAGTGTCACCATTGAAGGACATCATCTCCTTAAAAACAATAAAAGTCCGTAAATATTCATTAAAAATTCACTAAAAATAAAATAAATTCAAACCTGATTGACGTATTTGTTTGTTGTTAAGTCAAAGGGTGTTAAGTTCCGAATTTCATCATTGACATTCCCTGTCCGAAGTCATTTATTGGATAATCTATTAAACATCCAATCCAATATATTATTAACCAAAGAAGTGATGATATAATTATTGTACGTAAGGCTATTTGGAACCGATATTACCCGGATGAATAAGACGTAATATAATTGGTAATTGCGTTAAATTTGTTAATGAAAACTATAAAACAAAGATGAATAAATATCTAAAAAAAACTATCGAGTCTGTGATCATATCTCTATGGTATGTTGCTATTTTAAGAGATAGTTTTCTTTATAAAATATGTGTGTATAATATATTGGATTCTTAAACATATATTTATTGTTCTAAGAAATGGTTATCTTTATTGTTCTTTGATATTTAGTAACTATCAATTTAGGTTTTTTAAATTGAATTAGGGTTTCAATTGAAATTCAAAAGTTTACAAAGATTGATCGAATACATGTAATTTGAATCAGATTTATATATCCGATTAAATAATTAAAAAGACTGAATCAGACTGAACCTGTTAATAGAATTACAAAGATTGATCGACTAAATCAGATTGCATAATCAGATTCAAAGATTGAGCAATTGAACCGATTAATACAATTAGAAAAATTGATCGATTGAACATGTTAATAGAATTATAAAGATTGATCAGTTAAACCTGATTCAACCTTGATGTGAAGATGAATCGATTGAATCCGATTGAAGCTGCAAATAAGATTGAATTTGTTTAGGTGAGAAGATTGAATATATGAATCCACAAAGGTTTGATAGTTACATGTTTAGTTGATTGCTAGGGTTAGAAGTTGATTGCTAGGGTTAGAAGCTGTTGAGTGCTGATAAACATATCTCTAAATATGAAACTACGATATTGATTTTGAAATAGTCAGATGTAAATGTGAATTATAATATTGAATTAAAATTAAATAAAAATTGTTAGGAATTGCTATGTTGCATTTTAAAAGATTCGGGTTAAATAGAAAAAGTTTGATGATTTGAAATCTACTTTATATTTATTAGTAAGAGAGATTTGAATAATATACTTATAAAGAGCAACTAATTAATATTATTCGAAAATATCGGTCCGAGGGAGAAAAATCCTCAAGGAGTTGTATAAATAAGCAACCATATATACATGCACTACTTCACAAATAACAACAGTCATAATTAATTTCCGTTCTTCGTTTTCAATCTCTCAATCCCTTTGTTGCGTGTTCGGTAAGTAATCAAATAACCCACGACGTTCAACATATTTTCTTTCTTTTGATAATTGCTGCTATTTCTAGCTTATTAATTCAACGTTCCTGTACGTGTTTCTTGATTATAATCATAAGACTTTTGTATAGGCAGTAAGTACCATGGAGAAGTATCAAATAATCTCACAACTTGGAAGTGGTACATACGGTGTTGTTTGGAAGGCCTTCAACAAGCAGACTTATGAAACCGTGGCGATCAAGAAACTGCTAACAAAGTACGAATCATCGAACAAGACCATGATGCAAAGAGAAGTCAAAGCACTCGTATTCAACGACCATGAAAACATCGTCAAACTCAAGGATTTAATCAATGATCACAACACCATCTTCCTGGTCTTTGAATGCATGCAAGGCAGCCTCCACGATCTTATGGTTTATCGATCAAGGCTCCGCGCGCCATTATCAGAAGCCGAGGTTAGACACGTCTGCTTTCAAATCTTTAGAGGTCTTGCATGCTTGCACCGCAACGGCTACCTTCACCGTGACCTGAAGCCTGCGAATGTTCTAGTTTCCAATGGTCTGGTTAAGATTAGTGATTTTGGTGCCGCCTGCGAGATAGATGATGGGCCGTTCACGGATATCGTTACAACAAGTTGGTATCGTGCCCCCGAAGTGTTTCTATGTTCGGAGACTTATAACTCGGCTGTTGATATGTGGGCGATGGGCGCGATAATGTTTGAGCTA
The DNA here is from genome assembly GCF_021521415.1 of Bidens hawaiensis. Taxonomy (NCBI): domain Eukaryota; kingdom Viridiplantae; phylum Streptophyta; class Magnoliopsida; order Asterales; family Asteraceae; genus Bidens; species Bidens hawaiensis. Next base: position 78,850 of record NW_027505727.1, read on the forward strand.
CTCACCTTTCGACCATTGTTTCAAGGTTCTTCCGATCCACGCGTATTCCATAGAATCTGCTTTGTGTTAGGTGCCCCGACGAGAAGTTCATGGTTCGAGGGACTTGAACTAGCAAGAAACTTGAAGTATGAGTTTCCAAAGTTTCCTGGTGTGCGGTTTTCTGAATTGTTACCCATGGCAAGCCCTGAAGCGGTTGATCTGATCGGTTCACTTCTTTCATGGTCTCCACACGCGAGGCCCACGGCTATGGAAGCGCTTCGGCATCCTTTCTTTCATGGCTGTTACCTTGAAGACACCGAGCCTTCCTCACCACCTGTGTTCGAAAAGTTGATAGAGAAGAAATCAAGTTTGAGAAGTTTTGAAGACGTAGCGGATGCGCATGATGATGATCTACTTCGTATGCTTCCCGAAAATCCCTTTGAGTTTATGATGGAAAAGAAATGTGAATTAGTTGCAATTTGAATCCCACTTTTGTATGTTTTTAGTTTAGGGTTTATAACTCGGATCAAACTGCTGTTATGTACTTATGTTATGTGAATTTTGAACTGTTTTTGGTTTATATCTTTTGGGATGTTACTCTTTACTTAGTTTGGTTTAAGATATATCTTATATATGTCACGACTTTTTTTGTTAATTGTCTTCAAGCCTAAAGATAATTTTTGTTTGGCTTTATTGTGTTAATTTGATGTGGTGTTATGAAGGAAGCTTTTATTGAACACAAACCTTGGAAACATTACTAAAACATAAGCCTAAGCAAATAGATATCAAACCCCTTAAGTAAAGCACCCGCTACTCCATAGTCTCACAAACCTTCACCTCATATGCTGTTACATTAGATTTCAAAATTTTGTTTTAAAATATTCATTTATGTTACAAAACTATAAAATTACAAAAACACAATAAAAGATAGTAAACAATATAAAACACATATAATGAATGTAGGTTAGTAAAGTGGTAACATATGTATACAATGAAAGAGGTCATCTTGTTAGACCTCTTTCTCCTCCTTCATTTTCTTATTTTCATCATGATTAGATATGGAGTTAAAATTAACTAAAATTAATTTTTATCTTATCATTTTTTCAGCTTTCAAGAGGTTAACAAAAAAGGAAGACCAAGATTCCTTAATTGTGGAGAAAGAGAGGGCACTCAAAATCACCTCAGAAAGAGTACATGGTATACACATTTGGATGTGCTATCATTCGTACTCGTTCGGTGTTGATTTTGTATCATAAATATAGTTTTATTGCAATGCACGAAGTATATTGAGGGCTAGGGATGGCCCCGCCCCCCTTTTTCCATAGCAGCTTAAATTTACATGTTTTTCGGTCGAAAATATTTATACGTAATGCAAATTTACAAGTCTTCGATTGAAAATTTGAACCCCGCCCCCTTGTTTGTGATTATTAAAAGGACTATTGGTTTTTATTTGTCCCAAGTATTTCTTTTTTGCCGGCGCTGGTCCCAACTATCACTTTAACTGCCAACGGTCCCAACTTTCACACATGTGTCTGCCACCAGTCCACGACTAACCGAGTACTAACTCCGTTATGTTTTAGCTGACGTGTCCATCCTACGTGTTAAAAAACGTTGACGTGGCTGCCTGCGTGTATATTAATAACAAAAACCCGTCTCCTCCTGTATATTAAAACGCTAAACCCAAATCGATATCTCCAATCGATCGACGATCAAGAACAACCCCAAATTAAAACCCTAATTCAATCATTGAATCGATCGAACAGGTTACAAAATCTGTTGTGGGGCATTTGAATCATCATCTTCAATCGATCGAACAGGTTAGAAGCCCTAATTTTAACAATGGATAATCAAGTACGTATTTCCTTCCACACTAATAGGGCATTTGATGTTGCACCACCGATTTTAAGGTATGTTGGTGGAAAAAAAACTTCATTAATGTTAGATGTTGACAAACTTTCATACTTTGAGTTATTGGATTATGCAAAGGATTTTGGTTCATACAAATCGAAAGATGGTCTTTGGTTGTATTGCAAGATTCCTGGTGATGGTCGTTTAAAGCTATTAGTTAGTGATACAGAAGTATTTGAGATGTTGTCTTTGATTAGTTCTAGTTCCAGGTCTGCACAAGGTTTGGTTTTATATGTTCAAACTGATAAGTTAAGGAAAACCACAACCGATACCAGTCACCCTCAAGCCCAGCCAATTAACTCTCCTGCCCAGCACATTATCTCTGATGACCAGCCCATTAAGTCTCCAGCCCAGCCCATTTTCTCTCCAGCCCAACAAAATATATATGAAGCCCAGCCCATTAGCCAACCAGAAGTTTGCTTGAGTCCTAGTTCAAAGGTTAAGAGGTACTCCAAGCTCACAGCTAGAAAACAAGTTCCACCAACTTCAACACTTAAATCACCAGCTAAGGTTACTAGTTTATCACTTGGATCTCCAGTTAAGGTTAAAGACACCACACTTAAACCACCACCAATTGACACAAATAAAGATGAAATAGAGAGTGGTAGGTCAGATTTAGAGAGTTCAGAAGATGATGATTCTGATGATGAGTCTTATAAATTTGATGATTTGGATGATGATGGATCTGAGAAAGATGATGATGAGTGGATAGGTTCAGTTGCTAAGTTACAAGAGGTGAATGAGAAAGATCTTGAAACAAAAAAGAAGTTACATGAAGAGTGTCTAAAACAATCCGCTGATGCAATTAAAGAAGCATCTAGTAGTGCTGAAGATTCTGATGCTTATAGTGACACATCTGGAGAGAGTGAAGATGATGACATAAGAGGGAAGAAACAAAAAAAAATGTTCCAGTTGTAAGTGAAGAAACTAATTGGTCTAAGTTTAAATGGGTTGTTGGGATAAAGTTCCCCACTAGGGAAGCTTTCAAAGAAGCAGTTTCAAATTATGCTGTCACAAATGGTAGAAATGTTTACATTGCTACAAGTAACAAGAGTAGAGGGGGACGTGTAGGTGTCAAATGTGTGGAAGGGTGTCCATTTAGTGTATATTATTCATTTCACATTTTATTTAACTATTATTTTGGTTTTATATGTTAACCGGGTTATTACTGGTTCACTTTATCTTAAATTCTAGTCTTCACTTAATTTAATGCTATGGCCGTTTGTCTGATTTAATTATATATGCTTAGTATTTAGTAAATTATATGATTCCTAAAAGTTTTACATAAAATATTTAGTGTAATAATTTTGAGATTTGAAAATAATCATGATAAAATATTTGATATATATTAAATTTGATATCATGAAAGAATTTAAATAATCACTAACATACATGATTTGAAAATATAAGGATACTAGGTTAGAACCCGTGTGATACACGGGTTGATAAAAAACAAAAGAAATAATTAGATACATATTGTACCTTTTCATCAAAAATAATAGTTAACATCTCAAGCTAGTCTAAAATTAATAAGCGATATCTATTGCTCAAGTTTTGTTCAATAATTTATATTGCATACAAATAAACAAACATCTCTAGATGTGTTAATTAGTCTCTAATGCTTGCAGCTAAACAATTCATATGCCACTTTATTTAAAACTAAAACTTGCAGCTTCTAATTTCTACAAAACCAAACTATACCTAATGAAAGAAACCAAGCTGAACTTCCTTTCATAACCTGAGAATTTATAAACACAAATGCATAAGATAGAGAATTTATTTTGTTCTTTTTATAAAAAGACAATAATATCTTCGTTGACAAAAAATCACCTAGAATATAAACACACCTAAGCCTAAATGTTATCAAATGCATAAACTTCAAATATGTCTCTTTTTACTGTTAGTGTAAAACATCATAAAATGCATAGATGGTTGAAATAAAAGAAAACATAGTCACTAACCAATTTAACAAATGACATCAAATATGATCACCATATGGTAAACAGACTTTATTTATAATACAAAAGGCTTTCTAAATAAATTTTGTATGCCAAAAATGACTTAACTAAAAATATTAACATTACATTTTTAAATATAACATATCCATACTTTTTTTAGTGGAAAAAAACATATGTTAATTTTGTAGCAGGCAACTGTTACGTGTGATGTTGAGCTTTGATCAAATTATATTGCTCTACTACAATAATTTTGAAAAAATTTATATAATATCCATCGAGTCTATAATCATTTTTCCATATAAGCAAGTGTAGAAGCATGTATCTAAAGGGTATAATGGTTATAAATAAAACCAAAGCCACAAGTAGATCTTGACTACCTAAACACAAACACTGATGTCGTGTGAGTGATATGAAACTGCATTATAATGTACAGACTGAAAAGTTATCTTTCTGGGGTTCTTCTTTTTGTTATCACGAATAATTTTTCTTATACGTCGGTTTTCCTTACATATATGTAAAGGTAAAAAAGTTTAATAAGTAAGCTTACAATTTTTGATCAGTTTTCGTTGTGTAGAGGCGAAATTCTCATTGGTGATACCTATATTAAAAAAAACGAAATATGCTAATTGTATCAAATAAATAAACAATATGATGTAATCAATATCAATAATGAATAGTAAGAATAAGAGTTTAGAGAAATATACCATCACTACTATTAGATATAGGTATTCGCAACACATGCAGTATTGGTAGATGTAGAAGACATCATAGTGTCACCATTGAAGGACATCATCTCCTTAAAAACAATAAAAGTCCGTAAATATTCATTAAAAATTCACTAAGAATAAAATAAATTCAAACCTGATTGACGTATTTGTTTGTTGTTAAGTCAGAGGGTGTTAAGTTTCGAATTTCATCATTGACATTCCCTGTCCGAAGTCATTTATTGGATAATCTATTAAATATCCAATCCAATATATTATTAACCAAAGAAGTGATGATATAATTATTGTACGTAAGGCTATTTGGAACCGATATTACCCGGATGAAGAAGACGTAATATAATTGGTAATTGCGTTAAATTTGTTAATGAAAACTATAAAACAAAGATGAATAAAAATCTAAAAAAAACTATTGAGTCTGTGATCATATCTCTATGGTATTTTGCTATTTTAAGAGATAGTTTTCTTTATAAAATATGTGTGTATAATATATTGGATTCTTAAACATATATTTATTGTTCTAAGAAATGGTTATCTTTATTGTTCTTTGATATTTAGTAACTATCAATTTAGGTTTTTTAAATTGAATTAGGGTTTCAATTGAAATTCAAAAGTTTACAAAGATTGATCGAATACATGTAATTTGAATCAGATTTATGTATCCGATTAAATAATTAAAAAGACTGAATCAGACTGAACCTGTTAATAGAATTACAAAGATTGATCGACTAAATCAGATTGCATAATCAGATTCAAAGATTGAGCAATTGAACCGATTAATACAATTAGAAAAATTGATCGATTGAACATGTTAATAGAATTATAAAGATTGATCAGTTAAACCTGATTCAACCTTGATGTGAAGATGAATCGATTGAATCCGATTGAAGCTGCAAATAATATTGAATTTGTTTAGGTGAGAAGATTGAATATATGAATCCACAAAGGTTTGATAGTTACATGTTTAGTTGATTGCTAAGGTTAGAAGCTGTTGAGTGCTGATAAACATATCTCTAAATATGAAACTGCGATATTGATTTTGAAATAGTCAGATGTAAATGTGAATTATAATATTGAATTAAAATTAAATAAAAATTGTTAGGAATTGCTATGTTGCATTTTAAAAGATTCGGGTTAAATAGAAAAAGTTTGATGATTTGAAATCTACTTTATATTTATTAGTAAGAGAGATTTGAATAATATACTTATAAAGAGCAACTAATTAATATTATTCGAAAATATCGGTCCGAGGGAGAAAAATCCTCAAGGAGTTGTATAAATAAGCAACCATATATACATGCACTACTTCACAAATAACAACAGTCATAATTAATTTCCGTTCTTCGTTTTCAATCTCTCAATCCCTTTGTTGCGTGTTCGGTAAGTAATCAAATAACCCACGACGTTCAACATATTTTCTTTCTTTTGATAATTGCTGCTATTTCTAGCTTATTAATTCAACGTTCCTGTACGTGTTTCTTGATTATAATCATAAGACTTTTGTATAGGCAGTAAGTACCATGGAGAAGTATCAAATAATCTCACAACTTGGAAGTGGTACATACGGTGTTGTTTGGAAGGCCTTCAACAAGCAGACTTATGAAACCGTGGCGATCAAGAAACTGCTAACAAAGTACGAATCATCGAACAAGACCATGATGCAAAGAGAAGTCAAAGCACTCGTATTCAACGACCATGAAAACATCGTCAAACTCAAGGATTTAATCAATGATCACAACACCATCTTCCTGGTCTTTGAATGCATGCAAGGCAGCCTCCACGATCTTATGGTTTATCGATCAAGGCTCCGCGCGCCATTATCAGAAGCCGAGGTTAGACACGTCTGCTTTCAAATCTTTAGAGGTCTTGCATGCTTGCACCGCAACGGCTACCTTCACCGTGACCTGAAGCCTGCGAATGTTCTAGTTTCCAATGGTCTGGTTAAGATTAGTGATTTTGGTGCCGCCTGCGAGATAGATGATGGGCCGTTCACGGATATCGTTACAACAAGTTGGTATCGTGCCCCCGAAGTGTTTCTATGTTCGGAGACTTATAACTCGGCTGTTGATATGTGGGCGATGGGCGCGATAATGTTTGAGCTACTCACCTTTCGACCATTGTTTCAAGGTTCTTCCGATCCACGCGTATTCCATAGAATCTGCTTTGTGTTAGGTGCCCCGACGAGAAGTTCATGGTTCGAGGGACTTGAACTAGCAAGAAACTTGAAGTATGAGTTTCCAAAGTTTCCTGGTGTGCGGTTTTCTGAATTGTTACCCATGGCAAGCCCGGAAGCGGTTGATCTGATCGGTTCACTTCTTTCATGGTCTCCACACGCGAGGCCCACGGCTATGGAAGCGCTTCGGCATCCTTTCTTTCATGGCTGTTACCTTGAAGACACCGAGCCTTCCTCACCACCTGTGTTCGAAAAGTTGATAGAGAAGAAATCAAGTTTGAGAAGTTTTGAAGACGTAGCGGATGCGCATGATGATGATCTACTTCGTATGCTTCCCGAAAATCCCTTTGAGTTTATGATGGAAAAGAAATGTGAATTAGTTGCAATTTGAATCCCACTTTTGTATGTTTTTAGTTTAGGGTTTATAACTCGGATCAAACTGCTGTTATGTACTTATGTTATGTGAATTTTGAACTGTTTTTGGTTTATATCTTTTGGGATGTTACTCTTTACTTAGTTTGGTTTAAGATATATCTTATATATGTCACGACTTTTTTTGTTAATTGTCTTCAAGCCTAAAGATAATTTTTGTTTGGCTTTATTGTGTTAATTTGATGTGGTGTTATGAAGGAAGCTTTTATTGAACACAAACCTTGGAAACATTACTAAAACATAAGCCTAAGCAAATAGATATCTAACCCCTTAAGTAAAGCACCCGCTACTCCATAGTCTCACAAACCTTCACCTCATATGCTGCTACATTAGATTTCAAAATTTTGTTTTAAAATATTCATTTATGTTACAAAACTATAAAATTACAAAAACACATTATAAGATAGTAAACAATATAAAACACATATAATGAATGTAGGTTAGTAAAGTGGTAACATATGTATACAATGAAAGAGGTCATCTTGTTAGACCTCTTTCTCCTCCTTCATTTTCTTATTTTCATCATGATTAGATATGGAGTTAAAATTAACTAAAATTAATTTTTATCTTATCATTTTTTCAGCTTTCAAGATGTTAACAAAAAAGGAAGACCAAGATTCCTTAATTGTGGAAAAAGAGAGGGCACTCAAAATCACCTCAGAAAGAGTACATGGTATACACATTTGGATGTGCTATCATTCGTACTCGTTCGGTGTTGATTTTGTATCATCAATATAGTTTTATTGCAATGCGCGAAGTATATTGAGGGCTAGGGATGGCCCCGCCCCCCTTTTTCCATAGCAGCTTAAATTTACATGTTTTTCGGTCGAAAATATTTATACGTAATGCAAATTTACAAGTCTTCAATTGAAAATTTGAACCCCGCCCCCTTGTTTGTGATTATTAAAAGGACTATTGGTTTTTATTGGTCCCAAGTATTTCTTTTTTACCGGCGCTGGTCCCAACTATCACTTTAACTGCCAACGGTCCCAACTTTCACACATGTTTCTGCCACCAGTCCACGACTAACTGAGTACTAACTCCGTTATGTTTTAGCTGACGTGTCCATCCTACGTGTTAAAAAACGTTGACGTGGCTGCCTGCGTGTATATTAATAACAAAAACCCGTCTCCTCCTGTATATTAAAACCCTAAACCCAAATCGATATCTCCAATCGATCGACGATCAAGAACAACCCCAAATTAAAACCCTAATTCAATCATTGAATCGATCGAACAGGTTACAAAATCTGTTGTGGGGCATTTGAATCATCATCTTCAATCGATCGAACAGGTTAGAAGCCCTAATTTTAACAATGGATAATCAAGTACGTATTTCCTTCCACACTAATGGGGCATTTGATGTTGCACCACCGATTTTAAGGTATGTTGGTGGAAAAAAAACTTCATTAATGTTAGATGTTGACAAACTTTCATACTTTGAGTTATTGGATTATGCAAAGGATTTTGGTTCATACAAATCGAAAGATGGTCTTTGGTTGTATTGCAAGATTCCTGGTGATGGTCGTTTAAAGCTATTAGTTAGTGATAAAGAAGTATTTGAGATGTTGTCTTTGATTAGTTCTAGTTCCAGGTCTGCACAAGGTTTGGTTTTATATGTTCAAACTGATAAGTTAAGGAAAACCACAACCGATACCAGTCACCCTCAAGCCCAGCCAATTAACTCTCCTGCCCAGCACATTATCTCTGATGACCTGCCCATTAAGTCTCCAGCCCAGCCCATTTTCTCTCCAGCCCAACAAAATATATATGAAGCCCAGCCCATTAGCCAACCAGAAGTTTGCTTGAGTCCTAGTTCAAAGGTTAAGAGGTACTCCAAGCTCACAGCTAGAAAACAAGTTCCACCAACTTCAACACTTAAATCACCAGCTAAGGTTACTAGTTTATCACTTGGATCTCCAGTTAAGGTTAAAGACACCACACTTAAACCACCACCAATTGACACAAATAAAGATGAAATAGAGAGTGGTAGGTCAGATTTAGAGAGTTCAGAAGATGATGATTCTCATGATGAGTCTTATAAATTTGATGATTTGGATGATGATGGATCTGAGAAAGATGATGATGAATGGATAGGTTCAGTTGCTAAGTTACAAGAGGTGAATGAGAAAGATCTTGAAACAAAAAAGAAGTTACTTGAAGAGTGTCTAAAACAATCCGCTGATGCAATTAAAGAAGCATCTGGTAGTGCTGAAGATTCTGATGCTTATAGTGACACATCTGGAGAGAGTGAAGATGATGACATAAGAGGGAAGAAACAAAAAAAAATGTTCCAGTTGTAAGTGAAGAAACTAATTGGTCTAAGTTTAAATGGGTTGTTGGGATAAAGTTCCCCACTAGGGAAGCTTTCAAAGAAGCAGTTTCAAATTATGCTGTCACAAATGGTAGAAATGTTTACATTGCTACAAGTAACAAGAGTAGAGGGGGACGTGTAGGTGTCAAATGTGTGGAAGGGTGTCCATTTAGTGTATATTGTTCATTTCACAAGGGCAAGAGTTGCTATATGGTTAAGACTATTAATAGTAAGCACAACTGTCAGAAAAACATGGTAAAGAATAGACAATTGACTGCTAAGTTTATAGCTAAAGACTTATTGCCTTTATTCAAAGCTAAACCTCTATGGAAAGGTAAAGAGATCCAGGATGCAGTTAAAGAGAAATATAAGGTTCTTATACGTAAATGGTTGGCTTACAATGCCAAGCATTGTGCATTTAAGATGCTTCACGGGTCAATGAGGGAGCACTACAGTAAAATTGGGTCCTACTTGGCAGCTTTGAAACAAATAAATCCAACTTCAACCTTTACTTTGGTAACTGCTCCACCAGGGTTTAATACCCAGGACCCAGGTTCAAACTTGGAGACATTTTTTAGATTATTTGTGTGTTTTGATGGGGTGAAGAGGGGGTTTTTGGAAGGTTGTAGGAAGATTTTGTGTTTGGATGGTTGTTTTTTGAAGACCTTTTTAGGTGGTATGTTGTTGGTTGCAATTGGGAGAGATGCTAATGATCAAATGTACCCTGTGGCATGGGCTGTTGTTGAAGGTGAGTCTAATGATAGTTGGGAATGGTTCATGGAAGAACTAAGAAAATGCCTAGATGTCCAAGATGGTGGAAATGACTGGACACTTATCTCTGACCAACAAAAGGTATGACCTTACTTTGCTAATATCTAAGTTATAAGTTGTAAGTTCTAGATGTCTAAAGTTTCTCTATATTTATATGACAGGGATTAGTGAATGCTGTGTATTTGATTTGGAAAAATGCAGAGCATAGAAACTGTGCAAGGCACATCTTTGCAAATTGGAAAAAGAAGTTTAAGGGTAAAGAGTTAAAGACATATTATTGGCAGGCATGTAGGGCTTATAATGAGCCTGACTTCAATGATGCTATCAAGGAGATGAGAGCAATATCAAATGATGCAGTGGATGATTTCATGAAACAGAATCCTAATTGCTTTGTAAGGTGCTTTCTTAAGGGTAATACATGTTGTGATGTCATAGTGAGTAACATGGCTGAGACTTTTAATGGAACCATAGTTGAGGCAAGAGCTATGCATATTATAGACATGTTAGAATCAATTAGGCTCACAACAATGACTAGGATAATTACTAAGCATTCTGAAATGTTAGCTGAAGATATGGTTGTGTGCCCAAGGATACAAAAAAAACTTGATAGAGCAAAAAAGTGGGCCCATAAATGTGCAGTGTTCCCATCAGCATATAATGTGTTCCAAGTTAAAGATTTTGCTGATGATCTTGCTGTGGACTTGAATAACAGGACATGTTCATGTAGAAAGTGGGACTTAACAGGTATTTATGAACTCAATAATTCAATAATTAAGTTATTTATGACAGGTCTTCCAAAGGTGAATAACAAAGATTGTATTTACAGGTATACCATGTAAGCATGTGTGTTCAGTTGCTGGGTTTCTTGGAAGAAATGCTGAACAGTTTGTTAGTGATTGTTATCTTAAGGATACATATTTAAGATCATATTCATACACTATTCCACCCTTGCCTGGTGAAAGGTATTGGCCAAAAGTTGATTATCCTTTGGACCCTCCTCCCATCAAAAGTCAACCTGGAAGACCAAAGACAAAAAGAAAGAAAGATCCCCATGAAGATCCTAAGAACCCATGTAAATTGACAAAACATGGAGGAGAAATGAGTTGCAACAACTGCAAAGAAAGTGGTCATAACATTAGAACTTGTACAAAGCCTAAGACATCTAAGAATCAAGCCACATCAGAAACTGTTGCAAGGGGAAGGTCAACAAGGTCAACTCAAGCCACACTAGAAAGTCAACCAACACAGCAGTCAACAGGTTCTAAGAGGCCACGGAGGATGACAAACGAGTCAAGTCAACCAACACAACAATCAACAAGTTCTAAAAGGCCACGGGGAAACACAAAGGCCAAAGGCAAGGGGAAAGCTACTTGATGGTTTATGGTTAATATATGACAAGGATTATGTTGCAGACTTCTTAATGTTTAAGTAATGTATTTTGGAATGTTTAAGTATTTTAATGGTTAGCTATGTCAAAAACTTATGTTTAAGTAATGTTGCAGACTGGTTAATGTTAATGTTAATGTTGCAGACTTGTTATTATGCACAATCTGTTATGGGCATTTTGGTCATTTTGGTCATATTGTGGTCATATTGTGATATTGTTATTTTGGGCATTTTGGTCATTTTGTTCATATTGTGGTCATTTTGGTCAGTTTGGTCATATTGTGGTATTGGTCATATTTTGGTCATTTTGGTCAGTTTGGTCATATTGTGGTATTGGTCATATTGTTATTTTGGTCATATTATAGTCTGATATGCAATTTTGGTCATGCAGTTGACTTTATGCACAATCTGTTATGCAGACATGAGCACTCATGGTGGGTTTTATGTGCTCACAAAACACACAAACCAGTGTTTGCTTGCTTTGGTAGATTTTCTTTTTAGTTTCTATTTATTAAATGGTAGATTTTCTTTTTAGTTTCTAGGTGCTAAATGTTATGGGCATTATGGTAATTTTGAAGTCAAGTTTAGTCTGATATGCAATTTTGGTCATTTTGGTCATATTGTGAAGTTAATTTTGACCATTTTGTTTGTGCAGTAATGTTACATAACATGCTAACAATCAGTTCTTGATTTGGTTGCATAAAGTGTTACATTTTCTTGATTTTGGTTACCAACACATTGTTACAGATTATATGTACTTGATAGCAACAACAACCATTACAAATCAAGTCTATATATGGAGAACAACAACATCCATTAACATTAATACAAATTACATGAAATTGATAGCCAAGGGGTCCCAAGAAAACATCTTACATTCCACCATAGTGCTATGACAACAATTGCTAAACCTAAAACAACATTACTCTTCCAATTGGACCTTTTCAATGAGAGTTGAAGCTTCAAATTCTTGTTCTCTTCTTCCAACACCATGTTCTTTAGCTTTAAATTTTCTATTTGCATCTCTTTTATCTCTTGATCTCTTTTTGAACTGTATTCATTTAAGAAGACATCAAAATCTTTTCTCCACATGAACATTTTGCAGTCTTGATTCTAGCCACAAAAGAAGAAGGAATTCATGTAATAAATTTAACTTGAAAACAGTAAACTAGACAATGTACTTACAGGCCATAAACGGCAGCCGTAGAATTCATCCCTATTTCGAGAACTTCTATGACCAGCAATCCTAGAAACTGCAATTAAATCGTGGTGGCAGTAGACATTGCCCTGTAAATCAATTTTAACAATTTTAGGGTTTCTCTTACTAGCAGATGTACAAGACGATGATGAACTCATTGCGAGTAGAGTGTGATTAGGATTAGGGCTTATGAGTGAAATCGATTCAATGATTGAATTAGGGTTTTAATTTGGGGTTGTTCTTGATCGTCGATCGATTGGAGATATCGATTTGGGTTTAAAATTAGGGCTTCTAACCTGTTCGATCGATTGAAGATGATGATTCAAATGCCCCGCAACAGATTTTGTAACCTGTTCGATCGATTCAATGATTGAATTAGGGTTTTAATTTGGGGTTGTTCTTGATCGTCGATCGATTGGAGATATCGATTTGGGTTTAGGGTTTTAATATACAGAAGGAGACGGGTTTTTGTTATTAATATACACGCAGGCAGCCACGTCAACGTTTTTTAACACGTAGGATGGACACGTCAGCTAAAACATAACGGAGTTAGTACTCGGTTAGTCGTGGACTGGTGGCAGACACATGTGTGAAAGTTGGGACCGTTGGCAGTTAAAGTGATAGTTGGGACCAGCGCCGGCAAAAAATAAATACTTGGGACCAATAAAAACCAATAATAAGTGATGGTCCTTATTAAAAAACATTTTAAATCTGACCCCGTCGACGTTCTCGCCCAAACTTCACGATTGTTTGTTTCTATGAGTCGAAAAGTTGTTTTAAGTTCTTGACAAACTGTTGAAGTACTGAAATTTTATCTTGCGATTGAGCTTAACAAACGAGAAAGGCACCAAAGCTATATTTGCTTACAATTTGACTTTTGTCTCATTCCTCCATTGTGTAACCACCTTTTCATTTATTAGACCAAACATAGTGGACGTTAGAGGGGGAAAAGCCTCATAGCGTTGGGCACACTGCCCCCTGAAACGCTATGAGGCGTTTTGATGAAAAAATTCGCTTAGACATTTTGTAAAAAACGTTCAAATTATGTTAACTTTGTTGAAAAATGGTTTCCACCAATGAAAAGAAAGGTGGAGAGCGATTTCCCCTCCACCATTACACATGTTTTTAAAGTAAATCATCTTTGACTATCCAGATGTAGCTCGGTTTATGTTTATATGTGTGTTAATAATTATAAATAAAAAAAGTAAAATAACAAAAAAAACATTATTAATGTTTATAAAAACATATTTTTGACTATTCATTGTAGTGAACTTTGTTTCTGAATATATCGTTTAGTTTTGTTAGATCTTAGTTTCATTTTGTTGTCATAAAACTTTTGTTAAAATCTTTGACGAAGGTTTAGCAAGCAACCTTAGCATTGTTTACTGTATTACGTATTCATGTTTTTAATTTCATCGCTTCATCATCGTTCATTTTTCTTGAAGAGGATTGAACTTGGCTTTTGAGGATCTAAAATAAAAGGTATCCATTTTTGTACGGACGATCCATGGTCGTATTGCTAATGGCCATGGAGCTTTTGTGACTTTAACTTTTGATCGTTGACATCTTCGTTAACGAAAACCCATCAATTTCTAAATTTATTTCTAAGTTTATAAAACCTCTCAAATACATTCTTCATCTCTCTTTTCATGTTATTTCTTTTAAATTATTTATTTGTTTTCTTCTATGCCTAAAGTACTCCATAATGATTTTGGTACAAACCAATATGCATCTTTAATTTATAGAGATATGAATAGTGATCTGCGTATATATAGACATTCAATATCCCTCAAATCTATAGATTTGAAGACGGGGATAGATATAAAAATAAGATGAAGAAATATAAATAAATACTTTAAACTTTAGAGATTGAGAGAAGGATAAAATAACGGGATTCTGAATGCTTTTAGAGACTACACATCGTATCTTTTTTGAAAACTCATGTACCGACATTGATTGTGTATGCAATGTCATCAGGTGAATTATGTGGTTGATGTCAGGTTTCACGCCCACCCCATCGCACCGCCCGGGCACCCAACTAGTTTAATCAAAAGCATCAGCTACTCTGTCAAACACATAAATATATCTAAAAAGCTACAAATACCAGCCACCACCTTACAACCAAAAGCTGGTTCTGCAAAACTAACCCTTAATGTAGTTTCCCCTTTTTAGTTGTTTGTTTTTTTGTTGTCCCTAGTGCTTTGCTAGTTTTTTTTTTCTAATTAAAGTTGTCATTTGAAGAAAAAAGTACATGCCTACCGGTATACTATAACACAAACATAAATTAAGATGACATTACACTTTAAACGTGGATTAAACCACTCATCACTTATGTTAAAATTTGTTAAAAAGGGTCATGAAGTTAAAATGCAAAGAACAATATATCAAAATTAAAAATTAATATGGGTGAGATGAAGTTAAATGAATTAAATCGTTTTATTTGGGTGAGATGGAGTGAAAAAGAGAAAAATTAATGATGTAATACTTACGTTTAGGAGTGGTTAAAGCTCATTGTCCTAATGGAAATCAAACATATAAGTTAGTTGGTTTTATTGGCTCTATTTTTAAATACGTAGAGTATAACTATCAATAGTAAATGGGGGTGCATCAGTTGATACACTTTGATAATAAACGTATATTATTACTATGAGTTATAGTATAATTTATAAATTTCAAATAATTTAAATATCTATTGTATTGCTTTTGTTTGAAACCGGTTGGTTTCAAAAATGGTGAGCATTTTGGCTTTGCGGGTGGCACTCGCTCGGCTGTCAACGTTTGATATCTTGGAAAAAAATAAATATCCCGGTTGTTTCGAAGCTATGTTCGTTTTGTGGAGATTTTAAGGGGTCAATCAGTTGAACATATTTTTGTCTCATGTGGGTTGGTTCAAGCCTTATGGTATGTGCTCACTCAGTGGTATAAAGTCTCTGACCCGTTTTTTGTTTAGCTTCTGTGATTTGTTGAGTGCCTCCAAGTTTTGGGAGTCTCAAATTAAGTAAAGGCTATGGTGTTTCAAGCGGTGTGTCTTGCAGTCACGTGGTGTACTTGGAAAAAGAGAAATGATTTGGTTCATGATGGGGGTCCAGTTCTCTCAGGTTTGGTTGAGGAAGTCAAGGTGGTAAATTACCTTTGGATTAAAAGAGGGAAGATGCACGACCTAACTTGGGAAGATTAGTGTCAATTTAAAATGTAATATTATTTGTTGTACTTTGATGTTTCTTTTAATTTTGGCGTTGAACTCTCTTATTTAGTTGTTGGCTAGTGATTAATATATTTTGTTGTCGTTTAAAAAAAATGTGTAAAATTACCAATATTTTAAACTTATATCATTGATAAAAATAAAAATAATCACTAGCATACATTTAAAAACTAGTTGGGTGTCGTGCGGGGTATGCATGCAAACATGACTTCAACACGTAACCAGTGTTATCGTTCTGTACGCCCGTGACTTCACAATAGTACGCCTGTAACCCAACGATAGAATGCTCGTACTTCGGCATTGGAAGCTTAACCGTTGTTAGTAAGAACGTTACACGTACAACGACTATACGCGCGCAGTCAAGTGTCAGTGAGCACGTAACGTTACGTTGAACGTGTCTTGACCCGAAACCCATTCGGACTGACACTGTTCTAACCCGAAATTTGTTATGAGTTAACCGCTTTTCGGCCCGAAATCCGAACCAAACCAAATTAACAGTTTTTGTATCAACTCATCCCAACCTTAACCTTTCAGACCTATGAGTCAAACAACCGAACCCACCCGACTTTTTTGCTGGTCGTTAATGGTAATCACGTAACACGTTAAGTTTTTAAATTGAAAAAGTTCATACCATACTCAAATTAAAAGGAATAACATACTCGTTATTATGTTATGATATCTTTAATAAAATATTCCTGTGTGGAAATGTATATACGTTTAAATGATATGGGGTGGTTGATTTAGAATAAGAGGTATTTATGTAACTATTCTATAAATTAACAAAATATAATTAAAGTTAAATGGCATACTTGTAATTATTTTTTTAATTAAAATCAACCATACATGAATTTGCTAAAAGACAAAATTGTTTCTAAAATATTTTATACATTATAATTTATACTTAAAATAATTAAGTTTGTTACATTTTGAAAATTAAGAGATCCTTCACCTATGGTTATAGTATGGATATAGATTTAGATATTAGAATATTTGAATAATATACTTTTAAAGAGTAACTAATTAATATTATACGGAAATATCGGGCCGAGTGAGAAAAATCCTCAAGGAGTTGTATAAATAAGCAACCAAGCACTACTTCACAAATAACAATAATCAATTTCAGTTTATTGTTTTCAATCTCTTCACTCCCTTTTGCGTGTTCGGTAAGTAATCCCTTTGATGCACCGCTTCACAAATATATTCAACGTTCCTGCGTTTCTTTATTATAATCTTTAAAACTTTTGTATGTATAGGCTGTAAGTACCATGGAGAAGTATCAAATAATCTCACAACTTGGAAGTGGTACATACGGTGTTGTTTGGAAGGCCTTCAACAAGCAGACTTATGAAACCGTGGCGATCAAGAAACTGCTAACAAAGTACGAATCATCGAACAAGACCATGATGCAAAGAGAAGTCAAAGCACTCGTATTCAACGACCATGAAAACATCGTCAAACTCAAGGATTTAATCAATGATCACAACACCATCTTCCTGGTCTTTGAATGCATGCAAGGCAGCCTCCACGATCTTATGGTTTATCGATCAAGGCTCCGCGCGCCATTATCAGAAGCCGAGGTTAGACACGTCTGCTTTCAAATCTTTAGAGGTCTTGCATGCTTGCACCGCAACGGCTACCTTCACCGTGACCTGAAGCCTGCGAATGTTCTAGTTTCCAATGGTCTGGTTAAGATTAGTGATTTTGGTGCCGCCTGCGAGATAGATGATGGGCCGTACACGGATATCGTTACAACAAGTTGGTATCGTGCCCCCGAAGTGTTTCTATGTTCGGAGACTTATAACTCGGCTGTTGATATGTGGGCGATGGGCGCGATAATGTTTGAGCTACTCACCTTTCGACCATTGTTTCAAGGTTCTTCCGATCCACGCGTATTCCATAGAATCTGCTTTGTGTTAGGCGCTCCAACGAAAAGTTCATGGTTCGAGGGACTTGAACTTGCAAGAAATATGAAGTATGAGTTTCCAAAGTTTCCTGGTGTGCCGTTTTCTAAATTGTTACCGATGGCAAGCCCCGAAGCGGTTGATCTGATCGGTTCACTTCTTTCATGGTCTCCAAACGCGAGGCCCACAGCTATGGAAACGCTTCGGCATCCATTCTTTCATGGCTGTTACCTTGAAGACACCGAGCCTTCCTCACCACCTGTGTTCGAAAAGTTGATAGAGAAGAAATCAAATTTGAGAAGTGATGCGCATGTTGATGATCTGATTCGAATGCTTCCTGAAAATCCCTTTGAGTTTATGATGGAGAAGAATTGTGAATTAGTTGCAATTTGAATGTCACTTTTGTTTGTTTTTAGTTTAGGGTTTATAACTCGGATCAAACTGCTGTTATGTACTTATGTTATGTGAAGTTTGAACTGTTTTTGGTTTATATCTTTTGGGATGTTACTCTTTACTTAGTTTGGTTTAAGATATATATGTCACAACCTTTTTTGTTAATTGTCTTCAAGCCTAAAGATAATTTTTGTTTGGCTTTATTGTGTTAATTTGTTGTGGTGTTATGAAGCAAGCTTTTATTGAACACAAACCTTGAAGCATTACTAAAACATAAACACAAGCAAATAAATATCAAACCCTCACCTTATATGCTACGTTAGATTTCAAACTTTTTTTTAAAAACGTTCATTTTTATTACAAAACTATAAATTTTCAAAACACAATAAAAGATACTAAAACAATATAAAATACATATAATAAATGTATTCTAGAGACGCCCCCCACCCCTCACACATTCGTCTGTTGCACATGTGTATTTTTGGACCCCTTTTCCGAACACCATTTCAAACCTACCTCTACCCTACAACAAAAATAATTTGATATCACGAACCTATAGCGACATCACCACGTCATACTTCGTTGGAATAGCCTATACCGACGAAATGGTTGCTATAGGTTTCACCGTCGCATCCTCGTTGCTACAAGTGGATTAGGTTGCCGCTATATAGCTAAGCCTTTAGAGACGACGTGGTGTGTAGACATCTCTATTGTGGGGGAGTGTGCACAAGCTCTCTAATATGGTTGTTAAGTGGCATACTAGTCCATTGTCATTCAAGGTGTAAAAGTAAAACATATATATACATCACACTTAATCAATGATACAAACCAAAACATGCCAAATGCATTCCCGTCACATAAATCTACCCTCCTCCTAAAGTGGTTGCCAATGTTCAAGATGTATAGGCATCTTCATCGTAGCACTGGAGCCACGCCATCCTATTCTAACAGAAGCTTATTATTTTCTATCCGTTCCTTATTTTATAAAACCTCTCACATCATATTCTCCATCTTTATTCTATATTTTTTCTCTCTTATTATTTTTATCTTTTTGCGCTATGCTTGAATTACACCATAATAATTGTGGAACAAACAAATACGCATCATCAAATTACAGATATGTGAATTATGAACCTCTATATATAGATATCAAGTTTTCCTCAGTCTACAAATTTAGAGATAAGATAGAGATAATATTTGGGATGAAGAAGAAAAATAAACAAATACTCTAAAGTTAATTTAGAGATGGCGATAAGGATAGAAAAATGGAATGTGAATTCTTTTAGATAGGGGTGCAAACTAGTTGAGCCGTTCACAAACTATTTGAGATCGGCTTGTGAAAAAGCTTGATTGAGTCGAGCCTGAACAAGCCTGAGCTCGAGCCTGAACAAGCCTGAGCTCGAGCCTAAAATAAGCCGGTCTGACTCAATGGTCGTACTCAACTTCCATCAATTAGGATATTTTCTCCACTTTTAAGTGATTTTTAAATCTGTCATTAACTTATCAATTTTTAGTATAAATTGGGTAAATCTCTGTTTGCATTAATTAATTGACACTTTTATTTATGCATCTAATTTCATTATTTATTTTGCGAGGTTTGCACTTCAAAATTTGAACAATAACCATCAAATTTAGAATTTCTGTAAAAAGGGACACTCGTGTAAAGTTTTCATATTAATCAGTAATATTGCATTTTCTTTTAGAATTCTCCTTCTATTTTTTGTGTTTTCGTTTTGTGTCAGTACCGGTTTGCTTCGTTGTCCACTTAACACAAAGTTTAGCTAGTGATTTAAACCTAAATTATAGATAATTTCTCTAATAGTTTAATAATAATAATATTTTCTCACTTAATAATCTGGATAGATATTACATGTTACATGTCCCTTTGGCATTTGGCATCATGATGTACCACCCATTTTCATTGAAACAACATTCAGGAAAAAAGACATTTGGAAGATTAGAACTTTTACTTGGATAACAACAATATTAATAATATAAGTCATAAGTGTTAAACTTAAGGACATGTTATTTAAAAGACACCCGTAAATATTGAAAATATGAAGTTAAACATACATATTTAAAGCTACCAACAGAGAACCGAAACTAAAATAAAACGGTAAATATATTGTTGCTCCATCAGATTTTGGTGGCACGGTTGGGACGGTTTCGGTTTCGTTCCCTTTTCCACTTCCAGCTGATCCTGTAAAACTTGTTCTTGTAAATAACTTCACAATGTAGTACTAGTAATAGTAGTAGTCGTAGTAATAATAATAATAACAACAACTTCTATACACTTTTTTTTTTAATTTTACAAGACCGGTAATATAGGGGGTAATGTCCAACACGATACTGAAATAATCAGCTTTTGAATTGTCATATTTAAATAGTTAAACACTTTAATAAATAGGCTGTGTACGGATCGACCTATTTAATTAATCGAGTTGTGGTTGAATTGACATGCTTAACCTTTTCAGTTAAAATGGTTTACCTGCTAACCTCTTCACGTTTGAAACGTTTAATAAACAGGTTAAACCATTCGTGTATGGTTGCACAATTGTGTCTCTATATGATGTTTTTAACACGAATAAAAACACATCTTATGTTAGGGTGGAACAATTAACCTGCTAACCAGCCAACTTGTAACGCGTCAACATGTCAACCCAACACAATTGGGACCCTCTTATAGTTGTTAATTATCATTAAATTAACTATTATGATGTTTAAACATGTTTGAGGAAGTTTCTTTTTTTAGCGGTACAACATGGACACACTTCTAATTAGTTATCGAAAGATTACCATCACACCGGCTGACCGGAGGTGTCTCAACACTGCAAGCCGCAGGTAATCCCAAAGCCAAAGTTTGATTAATTTTGAAACCCGAGGATGAGTGACCATGACCATCACTAACCAATGTACAAAGACACCGTGGTTGTGACTTGACCACATTGGCTAGTTGTGTGCAACATGCTGCTGGCGGAGTTGATGAATTCCCGCACACATAACTAATGCACGGGCTCAAGCTCACGATAGCGCTTCTGCACTCGGAGTGAGTGGCTTCACCACTTAACATGACCGTGAGCGCAACCATGATCATGACCAACCCAAACACTTCACGCCCATTTAAACCCATTTCTTTTGTAACTTAAAACCTTAATTTGAAAGAAATGTTTGAGCTATTTAGTTGTTTATAAATGTGGGTAATTTATAGGAAAATTTGGGGATTTGTGTGGCCTAACTTTTTCCTGATGAAGGAGTTTGTTTCTAGATGTCTTTTATTGAATATGACAACTCTGTTTTTCATTAATGTTTCTTCTATAACCATGTTTTCATATTTCCTTAAAAACTACATGTTTTTTATGTTAAGAAAAGCTATAGTATTTGCTACTTATGTAGTGAGGAACTAGGAAAAGGTATGTTGCATGAAGAGTAAAAGGAAAAAAAGAATTCAAGATTAAGCTATCAAACTTTCGTCTAAATAAGTTAATATGACGATAAAAAGCCACAAGTGATATACATATATGACTATATACGTGTTGCATAAAATAAATGTTTTGAGGATGTCCAAAAACCTGATTTTGATATGTGTATAAATAATTTTGCACGTACTAGGATAGTTGTGACTAAACCGATAAGGCGATAACCAAGCAACCCGGCGAGAATATATTTGGATGTAATTATTGTATTATAATCTTTATGTATTTGCTTTTATAAATATTTGTTGTGAAATATCATATGTTGATCAAGAACATACTACTAATAAACTTGGAACCAATCACCATGACCATGGTCTCCAAGGGCAATCTTCAGTGATGGTTTTGTTACGATCCATGACTAAATCCGATGCCCGCCTCATAAATTCTTGTCTATTATCAATGTTTGTGAAGGACGAAGGATTCACTCCACGTCACACCGACCGTGCTTTATCATCACAAGGAGACTTATTTGCAGTACAATACACTAACCGTTAAATTTGATACGGCAATATATTTGATCTTAAAAGAGGGGGGAGGGTATAAACTATAAAGAAAGAATCGTAAGACAACAAATGACATAAAATGTGTATCGAGTTTTCATATGCAAATCGAAGTCCAACAAAAGCATATGTATTTGCAACTAAATAACAAACGAAATACTAGATGCATTCACAAACACCAACAGAGTTGATTCAACGTCCATATGCCTTAAGAGGGTGTTGCCCCCACACCTGCCACTCGTAAGAATTTTTTTTTATTTCGCATTTGTTCATATAATTAGCTAGATCCAATTAAGTAAACGATTTGATGATCATAATAAATCACTAACATTATGCATATAGATATATGTTAGTATGTATGTGTAACGTGTTCGTATGGATAGATACATGGATTCATTAGGTTCGTAGGTATGTATAAGTTATGCTACTGTGAGATTCAACCTAATTTTGTGTTGGCACTATCATGATACAACCATTTAACGTTTTCAAGATATCCAACGGCTGGTTTTTGGGGGTGGTCTTTTTATTTTTATTATTTTTATAAATGCAAGTAATTTATCATGCTAGAGATAGACCTTTCAGTTAATAACAAGGAAAACACATTCACATAATATATTTGTACAAAAACAAATCGCTCACATACAATATATCCCTCGATCCTAAATAGACAAGAAATCATATATTCTCACACATCACCCTCCATAAGGGAAAAAAAATCAAACTTCTTAGCACATGGAAGAACAAATAAATGGAGTTAGAACCCAATATTGGTAGTTGTTGAAGTCCACAACACCACTAACATAACGAGCGACAAGAGATGAAAAGGCAGTTGTGATTGGCTTCCATTAGGTGTCAAGCCATCTGTTTTCGACCCTGATCCTGCCATCAAAGTTTTTTTCTAATTAGCGTAGTTACCACTATTTCAATCACAAAAAGGACACAATTTCAAAGTTGTCTGGTATACACGCTCGCAACTTCTTAGATTGTTTAATTTTTTTTTTTTTTTTTTTTTTTTTTTTTTTTTAATCTTTAATTTTACCTTTTATTTCTACTGATGAAACATAGATATTACATCAATATAGCAGGTAGGCGGGCAACAAGCTGCGCCGCCACCCCTTTCTGAATTGCAAACCCTAACCTGCTAAAGACATACCCCTGCCCCTTTGGAGTCGACACATTGCTATGCACAACCTTTTGGACCCTGGTTAGAAAACGGATAGCTTCCGGTGCCAAGGAGCCAAATGTATCAAAAGCCAGAGGGACAAAAACATGTTGGTTCTCTTCGCAGGCTTTAGCATGTTTCTCCACCTTCTTCGTTTCAGCCCTTTTTATTGCTTGCCCAGCTACAAACCCATTATCCCTCAAACCAGCTAAGGGAGATACCCCTGTGAGGTCAACACAAGCGTGTTTTCCCCCGGCCCAACCAAAGACGAGCAAATCTGCCGGTCGTAGAGTGGATCTCCCTTCCGTGGGGTCTGTAAGGAAGTTTACGGGGGCTTCCTTTTAATTAAAAAAAAAAAACAAGATCATTGTTTTAATAATAGTCATTCCCAGTTCTAAGGGGTGGTTGGCTAGGATCTATAAATAGGAGATCAAGAGTTCAATTCTACATTTAGTTGTAAAAACATTGTTTTAACATACATCATATTTGTCGTTAGTTATTTGTAAAAGTAATAAAATAAAATAGAAGGTGTTAACAGCCCGGCCCAACTTAGCCCAACCCACCCTTCTGAGTTAAAAGTGTATAACTATAGACACAACCATTATGCTTAGATTGCATATATAGAAATAATGACCAAGCGCACATGAGATTGGGCTTTGCCTTTGCGTAGGAGACATTGTATACCTGATGGAGTATCCAACTCGGCGGGGGCTTTCGGGCAATATATCCGGTTCGGAAGTTGATCCTTCTGGAGAAGCAGCCGGTGATGGCGTAGATGTAGTAGGTGAACAACAAACCCAAATTTGTTAGAGAGAAATTTGAGACACAGTTATTAGATGTTAGAATTTTGACTCATTTACTATAAATGAGCTAGTGAGTTACTTTTATTATCACATAAAAAAATAAATATATATATATTTTGGTCTAGATAAGAAGAAAATGTTACCGTTGCATTGGCTAACGGATGGAGTCTGAACATTACAAGCACCGGGAAGTGTTAGAGCGAGTGTTTGGTTAATGCTTATACCAAGAGTATTACCCGCACCATTCAAAACTTGGCAAAGGCATTGTGGCTAAGACTGAACCATGCTTCCGAGCTGGGAGCAACACGAAGACGAAGGGGTGGATGTATTTCCTGTGACAAAGTTAAGGCAAGAAGACATACCAATAAGGGCATTGGTGCACCCTGATTGAGCCATGGCTCCACCACAGATGGAGACAATAAGGACCATGGCTAGAACCATACCAACCATTTTTGAAGCCATTTTATACTATTGACTCTCTATTTGGTTCTAGTTAAAACTAAAAAGGAAGTGCGTAAAGGAATTTTGTTTTAGTACTGAAGATGTAGGTCCCAGCAGATCCCTGTTGGACCCACAGGACTCACTTTGAAGAGAGACGTCTGCGCAGAAACCAACTGGATCCGCAGGACCCACCATGCTCAGAGACGTGACGTCCTTACGCGCAGTACGCAAGCTGTTCCCGCAGGAAATGCCTCCCAATGGTGAAGTACTCCGCCTGTTCCCGCAGCTGCGGATACAAGCCATCAGGGAAGGCCACCCGCGCAGCAAGGCTACACGCACAAGGCACTTAGCTCTCAATAATTCAGTAGTCACCTGAAGTAATGAGCAAAGCCGGGAACAATCCCGCACAAAGGCGGGAGGGGGAATACTCCCGCCCAAATGAGCCAGTCCGTACGATACTGGAAGATCTTTTGTACTGTACCTAACGAGGTATGGGCAAAAGATCTGACCAGAGATACGACAGCCCATTGACAACAGTATGGCGAGCAGCATGCTCTTGTACTGTATGTCACTATTAGCCGCTACCTACTCACCAACTCCTGTCATACCACGTGCATAGCCTGCAGTTGGTGGAAAAGGAATAGTACACAGCAGGCCTGGTCACTGTCAGCCGCTGCCTACCCACCAACTACCAGCATGGCACGTGCGTAGGCCACAGTTGGTAGAACAGGAATACTATTCAACCGGCTATACCCTCTTGGAAACCTACCTTCGGCTATAAATACCCCAAATTGTATGATCATCTCATCTTATCTTGTATCTTACATCTTATACCTGATATCTGCTCTAGCAATCTCTTAATATACACTTATATTCAAGAGCAATCTAGTCTGATTCTCACGCCATAGGGTGGTCACAAGGAGGTACCCCCCCTTCTCAGTGACGAGCTCACGGTGTCTGTTTTGCAGGTTATCAGAAGAACCATCTTTGCCGGACCTAACCCCTCGTGGGAAACATCCATTTAACCCCCAGATTATCCGTAATCTGCCCGGGGTCGATTAGTGTTTCTTCAAGTACATATTAAAATGTTGGAGTTGTGGGAGATTATAAATAATGTCTTACAAGGTAAAGGACAAGTTTTATTGGTTTATATGGTTGACCAACTCAGTAAAATAGTTATAAAAACTAAAATAATATAAAACTTATACTAACTCACCTAATAATGCTACGTGTAGAAGCAGTATGATCAACATAATTGGGCCAAAGCATTAAAATCACAAATGAACCAACCAAAAATCAAAATTTCACCTAGCATATCAAGGTAGGTTAACGGAGTTAAGTAGTTAACCAATAATAACATTTTTGGTAACTTAACTCAAAAGTTTGTAAAGGAAAATAATAATAACGGAACTCATGAAGGGGTTATTTTTGTTGGACTTAACCGTTTGGGTTAAAAAGAATCAAGCAATTATGTGTC
The DNA here is from genome assembly GCF_021521415.1 of Bidens hawaiensis. Classification (NCBI taxonomy): domain Eukaryota; kingdom Viridiplantae; phylum Streptophyta; class Magnoliopsida; order Asterales; family Asteraceae; genus Bidens; species Bidens hawaiensis. The sequence goes on from NW_027505727.1 coordinate 105,042, forward strand.
TTTTAATTGGTTTATTTAATTATTTAGTTTGGGACAATTAATTAGTTAGATTTTATTTGTAGTTTCCGTGGTGTTATGGCTTCCCTCTGACCAGAGTAGGTACGGAGGGTGTGCGAGCCGCACCATCGGCCGGAGCACATAAGGTTCAAGGACATAAACTTTTTTATGCATATTACATATATGTTTTTGGTGTTAAAAATAAGGTTTTTTGCAATACTTTATGAATAAGTAAATGCTCAGAATGGTTTCTGCTTATGATAAATCGGTTGATAAAAGTTTTATCCATGTACGCTAGCGAATAAAAAATTTTTGTTAAGGCATACGAGCATTTTTATTTTTGCTCTGTCGAGGTATTTAAATTCTCGGAGGCAGTCATGCCTTCGCTAAAATATCATATTTCTCGAATGCAGATTCACTACTAAGAATTTGACAAATAACAATCTCAACTTTCAACTTTGTCATTAATAACATTCATAGTCTAAAATACTATTAGCTACATGTATTATTGATAACTCCTCATAAAAACAATTACTTAGCATGTATACCAACATTTACAAACACTTTTATTCGCACCAGGAAATGTCAGCATATAATCACAGTTTGCTTTTATTAAAGACACGCTATATCTATCCCGACATGCTCCCCAACAATCATCTGAGACTTATGATTCACTACTAAGAATTTGACAAATAACAATCTCAACTTTCAACTTTGTCATTAATAACATTCATAGTCTAAAATACTATTAGCTACATGTATTATTGATAACTCCTCATAAAAACAATTACTTAGCATGTATACCAACATTTACAAACACTTTTATTCGCACCAGGAAATGTCAACATATAATCACAGTTTGCTTTTATTAAAGACACGCTATATCTATCCCGACATGCTCCCCAACAATCATCTGAGACGTATGTATCACCATCACAAAACTTTGGATCAAATGCTAACAACCGGGTGCAGGTCTTAGCCTTTGCCGATCCCATCATTCCAACTGTATTATAGATAAAGTATTTATACAAAATAAGAAATGGTGAATAAACCTTTTTTTTGTTATTAACTCTTTTATTTGAATTTTGATTTATGTTTTGCAAGACAAAACTTATAATCATGAAAATGTAACGCATATACCTGTGATTATAAGGAGTATGAGAAGCACCAGATTGTACACATGAACACTGGTGAATCGAGCCATACTAATTTGTGAAAATTGTTTTTGTGTGAGTGTTGATGAAAAAAAAGAACAATCTTACGGTTTTGAACAAAAATGTCTGTGTATAAATAGAGAAATCATTAAATCCTTGCTAAAACTGATATGGATGTAAAAATCGTTAATGATACTAATAATAAAATATAAAGTACGTAAATAGTTATAAGATCTCTTTTTTTTTTAATATAATTTGCTTATATAAACCTATCATAATTGACTTTTGTCTAGCTAGTAAGTTCAAGGTTCAAATTTGAACAAATATATAATTGGAATTATTGGTGTAAATAGAGTAAATTAACTTTTTGACCTTAAAAAAACAAAATAAAATAAAAAAAATAAAAAAAATATATATATATATAATAATAATAATATCTAACTTGTAATCTCTTGTGGATGGAGTGGTGTTGATTTCCGACATATTATGGTATCTTGTTTGCTTTGTCTAGTATCCTGTTAATTTTTATATGAGTAAAGTGTCATTTTTGTCTCGGTGGTTTGACAAATAATGTGAATTTAGTTCAAAAAGATTATTTTTTGTATATGGGCCCTCCACATTTCTCAGTTCCTGTCATTTACATCCAAATCACTAAACCCGTTAAATTTGATTGTTAAGTCAGGGTAGACATGTCTTTTCACTCTTTCTTTATTATAATACTTGTTTCAGTGAACTGCGGTTTTTATCCTTCTGGTTTGTCCAAATCTGCATTTTTAGTCCAGTAGTTTTAAATTTGCACATTTCTTTGCTATGGTTTTATTTCACTTGCAATTAAACCCGAATTCTCTAAACTCGTTAAGTCTGGTCGTTAAACCCATCAGTGTGCCCTTCACGTGAGGGGCAGTTTTGTTCCATCTTCCCCAAATACACCCCAGCCTCTCACGTGAGGGGGGTTGCGAATTATGACCAATGTTGTAAAAGTATGTCTACAATGTCGAGTACTCTCAGAGTACTGGCTCCAAGGTATGGTGCCGAGGGGAGTTTCTTTAACTCCGCCCAGTTACTAAAAATTGTTCAATGGTGGTCAACATCAGTCAAAAATGCATCTAATCGGTTAACTTAGACCTATTTTGACTTAAAAATACAACATAATTCATTTTTCTATAATATTAAAGAACGAATATCATTTTTTTAATTAACGATTTAACATTTTTTAAAATAATTTTGTATTTAAAAATGTATTTCTCTTATTTATATTGATATTCACGTATTTTGTTATAAATATTAGTAAACTTATGATATTTGAAATATATATATTACCCAAAAAATTAATTTTCTTTATATTTATCATGTCTGAGTACTCCCCGAGTACTCCAAGTACTCCCTCCAAGGGGGTCGGCCGCCTGGCGACTTTTGCAACATTGATTAGAACTGAGGTTTATTAGAGGAGAAACATGACAATGTCGAGTACTCTCAGAGTACTGGCTCCAAGGTATGGTGCCGAGGGGAGTTTCTTTAACTCCACCTAGTTACTAAAAATTGTTCAATGGTGGTCAACATCAGTCAAAAATGCATCTAATCGGTTAACTTAGGCCTATTTTGACTTAAAAATACAACATAATTCATTTTTCTATAATATTAAAGAACGAATATCATTTTTTTAATTAACGATTTAACATTTTTTAAAATAATTTTGTATTTAAAAATGTATTTCTCTTATTTATATTGATATTCACGTATTTTGTTATAAATATTAGTAAACTTATGATATTTGAAATATATATATTACCCAAAAAATTAATTTTCTTTATATTTATCATGTCTGAGTACTCCCCGAGTACTCCAAGTACTCCCTCCAAGGGGGTCGGCCGCCTGGCGACTTTTGCAACATTGATTAGGACTGAGGTTTATTAGAGGAGAAACATGACAATGTCGAGTAATCTCAGAGTACTGGCTCCAAGGTATGGTGCCGAGGGGAGTTTCTTTAACTCCGCCTAGTTACTAAAAATTGTTCAATGGTGGTCAACATCAGTCAAAAATGCATCTAATCGGTTAACTTAGGCCTATTTTGACTTAAAAATACAACATAATTCATTTTTATATAATATTAAAGAACGAATATCATTTTTTTAATTAACGATTTAACATTTTTTAAAATAATTTTGTATTTAAAAATGTATTTCTCTTATTTATATTGATATTCACGTATTTTGTTATAAATATTAGTAAACTTATGATATTTGAAATATATATATTACCCAAAAAATTAATTTTCTTTATATTTATCATGTCTGAGTACTCCCCGAGTACTCCAAGTACTCCCTCCAAGGGGGTCGGCCGCCTGGCGACTTTTGCAACATTGATTAGGACTGAGGTTTATTAGAAGAGAAACACGACAAAAATGATCGTCACATGAGGGGCACACAAATGGGTTAACGACCAGACTTAACGAGATTAGGGAATTCGGGTTTAATTGCAAGTTAAATAAAATCACAGAGAAGAAAATTGCAAATTTGAAACTACTGGACTAAAACTGCAGATTTGGATAAACCAGAGAGACGAAAACTGCAGTTCACTAAAATAAGTATTATAATAAAGAAAGAGTGAAAAGACATGTCTACCCCTGACTTAACGATAAAATTTAACGGGGTTAGTAAAGGCAGGAATTGGGAAACGTGGAGGGCCTATATGCAAAAAATAAACTTTTTGGACTAAATTCGTATTATTTACCAAACCACAAGGACGAAAATGACACATTACTCTTTTTATATAATATAGTTAATGGTCTTAAAAAAATAATATGGATTAACATATTTTTTACATTTATTAGCTCCAAAATTCATAAAATCCATCATTATCGAAAATAAGTTATCCGTATATCAATACTATATATAATATACAAGAGATGGGCAAATTAAGAGTTTTAAGTAATTTACAACATAATCAACATATGATACAACTACAAAGCATAATAAATAAGGGCAAAATAGACTTTCAAGCATAAATTCACACGTGAGCTTTAAATTCATCTAATATATTTACAATTTTTTACCCTAAACTTTTATTAAATACAAGAATATTTATAATTTTGCCCCCTAATCTTTAACCATTTATTATCAATTATTTTAATTTTAAACCAACCCCCCCCCCTCCCACGATTTTTAAATCGACATAACTTTTTCGTACGTAAATATTTTTTAGAAAATGTTGCACCATAAAAACGAGCATTTTATTCTCTTTAATTTGAGTATGATATTGTTGGAGTTTTTTTAAGTTAAAAAATCAACATGTTACGTATAAGTGTTCAAGGCCAGTTTTGATGGTTTAAGTTAAACATGCGAGCCTAACTATTAGTAACGATTATTTGTCATCGAAAATAGTAACTAAACAGTAGAAAATTGAAACCGAAAGTTAAAGAAAAAAACAATCGTTAACCTAACCGATGATCGATTTAAACGGTTGTAAGGTTTCAAACCGAACCATGAACTCCCATAACTGTTACGTGATTACCAGAGTCTATGTTCAAACACCCGCTGTATCGCGCGGGCATTCTTCTAGTTCTAATTGAAGTTCTTATCATGTAGTTTAAATATATAACACACGATTCAAATCCTCAACAAAAAAAAATTAAAGAATAAAAGCCAGCAAAAAAAAGAGGCTGTTTCCAAATTCAAAAACAATAATGTCTTGGAATGAAAGAAAACTTCAAACTAAGAGAAGGAAGAAAATCTGAAATTCAAAATTCATTAATCTAAAATTGTTTATCATTTCATTAACTAAGAAGATTTGCATAAATATATTTGCATAAATTATCCTATTTCAAAAAAGTAGTTATTCTTGCATATATTTAGTATACTTTCCAAAATAATTATTTTGTCTCAGTCTTAGCACAATTTTTGGTTACCAGTTATAATTTCAAATCCAAAAAAAAATAAAAATTCAGGGTTGTCTAAAAAAATATTTTGGACCTAGGGGTATTATAAATTTATAACATAACTCGGGGTATCCGAATACAAAAATGGATAATAACAAAATATATTTTGCACTGATTTTACACTCGTCATGAAAGTTAAGGGTATCTCATACACTCTCTAGGTCCCCCTATATTTTGATGGCATGCCAAGGACTTTGGGCATGACCACCTCCCATAGTGTGACGGGCGGTGTGTACAAGGCTCGGGATCGGCATCCATGGGTCACGAACCGACTATAGAACCCTGTTTAATAAGTGGAACGAATTATTTTTAGTTTGGTGTGGTTATATAAGTAGTAACGTGGTTTTTAAATTAAAAGTAACCGAATTATAAAAATGACACGTCTTTTTATTTTTTAGTAAAATTGTCACTTTTAGTGATACGATCTTATATATTTTAATACATATTAATTATGTTTATATTTTATTTAGTTTCCTTATTATATTCTAATTGTGTTTCCTTATTGTTTATCTTCTCCTATTTTATGTGTTTTCTTTTCTTATAAATTGTAATCATTTCAAGAAGAAAATAAAATAAGAAAATTTGTCTCAAGTTTGGTTTCTATTCTTCTTTCTTGTTCTTGGAGCCTAACCCACTCTACGGGTCTATTGGGAGATTGACCATCTCGAATCGGTCTCTATCAAAGATTACAATATAGACCGAAAATAATAATTCTTTCTTATTCGAGACAACCGTCAATCTCCTAAGAACAACGACAAGTGGGGCGGTCTCAACGTAGCGACGGTGGCCGCCAATCTTGTATTTTCGTAGGATATGTGATCGTCGTCTTAGTAGTATGATTTGGCTTTATAAAGAAACTAGGAAGTGGAGTTCTTATTGTCGATAACTTGTAAGAATCCTTGACAAAATTGGCTTTATTTATAATTCCATAGTAACATTGATGAGAACCGATGTAAGAAGGCAACTGTTTTGCATGTGAGATACAAACTGGAAGTGGTGGCCATGTGCTTTTCGTCTTAATGGCATCAAAAGAAACAACCATTGGTACAGGTTTTTGACCAGGCTTCCGTTCACTGGTTGGGGTGGGTATAAAGGGTTTGGGCATTAGTGTGAGTTTTGGGGCTATTACCGACTCGGAATTGGTTATAGGCGGTGATTGTAGTGTCATGATTATGGGTGTAAGGGCTGGTTTTGGGTTGGTTATCGTCGATGAGTTGTTGGAAATTTTGTTGAGGGCGGCAGTAAGGTTAGCGGTGATTTGGTTCATGGTGGCGGTAAGTGAGTCAAACTGGAACTTGGCTTGGATGGCGCTTGATTCTTGCTGGATCAATAGCCGATCGATTTTGTCGACCAAGGCCATGATCATGTCTTCACGCGACGAAGGAGGCATGAGGACGATTGATGAAAGCACCAAATTGTTACGGTTTATTCGAAACAACCGTCAATCTCCTAAGAACATAAGAGAAGAAGAGAAAATAGACCCAAAATAATAATTCTTTCTTATTCCTTTTCTTAAACAAAGATTACAATATATAGGAAGACAAAAACATAAAAATAGAAATAAATAAATAATAGGAAATCATAATTTGACTCTAATAAGGAAACTAAATAATTGAAAAACTTAAATAATAATAATCATAATAATACTTTTATTATAGGATCGTATCATTTAGTTTCTTTAAGTTGTAAAGAGGAAACTTAATTAAGGATTTTGATAAGCGATTTAACAGATGTTTTAAATGTTGATCATCGATTTGTGAGAATCGAAAAAGCAGTCTACTTCTGGTAATCAGTTGTGAGAATCATCATATATATATGTGTGTGTGTGTAAATACTAAATACGTATATATGTATGTATGTTTGTGTATGTATATGTATGTAGGTTGGTATGTACGCATGCATTACGACATTACGCTAGTTTGTATAAATTTTGGCTTTGTCAAGTGTTTGCTAGATATTGATCTTTGATTTGATAACTATAAAAATTTCACATAATATATTTGTACAACAACATATCGACCCTCACTCGCTCCTAAAAATAAAATATCCCTCATTTCAATATAAGATATCATGTATACTCACACATCACCCTCCAACATATAGAAGAAGTCGAACTTCTTAACTTGGAAGAACAAATATATGGATTTACAACCCAAAACTAATATCCATTGAAGCCCACGACACCACGAACATAACAAGCGCCAAGAGATTAAGAGGCACTTGTGATTGGCTTCCACTAGGTATCAAGCCATCTGTCTTCGACCCTGATCCTACAATCATCGTTTCATTAGCCAATTAGCACGAATGGTGGCTATTTTTACTCGAATAGCTAGGTCACAATTTAAAAGTTGCCCAATGTATACTCTAGCGCACACAACTTCTTAGATTGGTTAATTCAAACAAACGAGATCATTATTCTAATAATAGAATATAATCGTATCTGATATTAGTTTTTTTTAAGTTGATTAATATTCTGTGAGATGTCCCTTAAATAAAATAAAAAGTATTGACAACCCCAACCCAAGCTGGCACAACCCGTCCTTGAATTTATAGGCCCAGACATTATACTTAAATTGCATATAATAGAATGAACAACACACATGTGAGTGTGCCTTGCATAGAGTGACTTTGGTATACCTGTTGGAGTATCCAACTCAGTCGGGCTTTCGGGCAATATATCCGGTTCTGAAGTAGATCCTTCGGGAGAAGCAGCTGGTGTAGGTGTCCCGTTCGCAACTGCATACACACAAACTCAGATTCGTTAAGAGATTTAAAACACGAAAATTTTTGACAAGTTTACCTATGGATGAGCTTATATGAGTTGGCTAAAAGAAAAAGGTCAAACGAGTTAAAGGTCATCACGAATCTATTTAAGTATTGTAATAATAATGTAGTTTTTATTGTCAAGTTTAACACAATAAATGTTTATTGGTCTAGTTAAAATCTAGAGAGCCAGATAAAAAAGAATGTTAAGTCAATCTGACCCATTTTGGTTTTTACTATTGAGTTGTATACACAACATATATGTAGCCACATGTCTACTAAAAGGATCACCGCGAAGAATAAAAAAGAAAAAAAAAATGTTACCGTTGCATTGGTTAACCGATGGCGTCTGAACATTACATGCACGGTTCAGAAGTGTTAGAGCGAGTGTTCGGTTAATGTTCATACCAAGAGCGATACCCGCACCGTTAAGAACTTGGCAAAGGCATTGTGGCTGAGACTGAACCACGTTTCCGAGCTGTGAGCAACACGAAGACGAAGGGGTGGATGAATTTCCAGTAATAAAACTAAGGCAAGAAGACATACCCATGAGGGCATTGGTGCACACTGATTGAGCCGTGACTCCACCACAGATGGAGACAATAAGGACCATGGCTAGAACCATACCAACCATTTTGGAAGCCATTTTATAGAATTGACTTTTGTTTTAGTTCTAGTTAAAAGTGTGTAAAGGAATTTTGTGTTAGTACAAAAACGTTAGAAATGTTAGATTATAAATACTGTCGTACATTGAAAGGGATATGTTTTATTGGTTTGTATGGTTAACCAACTCAACAAATAATTACAATTTTAAATGCCTTTTAGTTATAAATAATTAAAAACTAATATGAAATTTATACTTAGTCACCTAACCTTGTAATTTATGGTTACTGTTAAAATGTTGTTTTCGTGTTTGAGATTTGGTCGTTTATGTCATTCTTTATTAAAAAAAATATATTATTTTTTTTATTCGGAAACTTGAAGTTTCACAATACTTATCAATTTTATATAAATTGCTAACTCTGACTATTTTCTAGCGTTATGTTAGGGACATTTCTGTCATTTTACCTATTAGGATAAAATTGTCAACTGTAACAAAACCTTAAAGATGATTTATATAACATACTAGGTTAGTTACCCGTGTAGCACACAGTTAGAATAAGTAATTTTTTAATATAATAACATAATGTGAAATACAAAAAAAAAATTCACATATATAAAGATATGTTATACAGTAAAAAAATACACATTACGCAATTTGAAAATAAAAAGTTGTTACAAAATTCATAAATCATAAATTATTTATTTATTATTTTCTATATCAAAACTTAGTTGTAAATGTCAACTTTTTTAAACCAACTTGCGAACCAAAACTCATTTTAATCTTAAACTGTTTTGATTTGAACAATGTTTGATACTTTAATCGGTTAAAGAAACCCACCGTTTCGTATTGGTTACTTATAAAAATCTAATATTAATAACTAATGCAATACATTTTATATTAAACATATTAACATATATATGGTATTAATTCTTTTAAATTAGGATGAAATCATTAAAAATTGATAATGAAATATTAAAAAGAGAAATGTAGTTAATGTGAGAGACATGAGAGACAACTATTGGACTAAAACCGCAGATTTCGACAAACATTTGGGACAAAAACCGCAATATCACTCAATAATAATAGACTGAAAAGAAAAAAAGATAAAATATAAAACTATTAATAAGAAAAAGAAATATATATTTAACATGAGAGAAATGGTAAAATTTGGTAAGGTTCACTCATGTGTAATGACATATGGCATTAAGACCCGTGTAGAACACGAGTTAGAATAAATAAATTTGTTTACATAATAACACAATGTAATATGTTCAAATGATATAAAGATATAATATATGGTAGAATAAATTACATATTACACAATACGGAAATAAAAAGTTGTTGAAAATTCATAAATCTCTAAATATTTTTTTGTATACAATATTTGTAATTTTAACCTACATATCGAAATTAGTAGTTTCTTAGATAATGAAACGCATCACTTACTATGCGTTAAAACAAGTTGTCTCAAAAACAAATCAAACCATCTATAGTGGTTGACTTTAACTTTTATTAATCTTTATTGCAAAACAACCATAAAGTTAAAATTTCTTTATTAGAAATTGAATATTTTATCTAAAAATCAACGTGAAAATTTATTAATTATAAAAACCTAATATTAATAAGTAATACAACATATTTATATAAAACAAAATAATATATTTATGTTTGTATTAAAATTTTAAATTAAAAAATAATTATTAAAAAGAGAAAATAATTGATTAAGAAGAAAAAAAAGAGTTAAATATAAAACTATTAATAAAAAAGGGAAATGCATTTAATAAGAAAGAGATATAGAAAAATTTTGTAAAAAACTATCTTATGTAATATTATGTGGCATTAAAAACCTCTATTTATTATATAGTATATATAAGTTATATGTTACATAAGTAACATAACACAAAAACTCAAAAAGTGCACAACATAATATTAAAGCCATTTAACTAAATACAAAAACTTATTATTAAACTGGTAACATGAAGCTATCAATTACTACTAACAGTAAGACTATAAGGTGTGGATACCATTTTGCTTTTCACTTTAGAGTGTCACGTCAACGCCACATCATACCTCACTTTATTCCACTATCTTCCATAATAACATGGAAATGGTCATCAATTCACCATTTCCATCTCTTTTCAAATAAAATAATATCTAAAATTAAGAATTAAATATAAATAAAAAATACATTCATTTAAATTAATATAACTAAATAAAAAGATAATTCATTTAAATTAATATAACTATAAGTCTAGACCTAATAAAATATAATTACATTCATTTTAAATTAATATAACTAAATAAAAAAATTTACATTCATTTATTAAATATAACATGAAATAAAAATAAAATTATTTACTAAATACTCAATTCCCCACCCACCCCAAAGTCAAAACTTCTTTCTCATCTGTGCATCTTCATGAAACACCATCTTCACCACCTAACTTAGATTTAAGTCTTGAGGAATTTTGGTTTAAAAAGAAAAGTAACAATTGTGAAGCGGTTATATATATTAAATAAAATAATGTTTTTGATTTGGAAAATTGTTAAAACAGATCGGTATGTTCATCGGTGATATCTCCAACAAAAAATCACCGTCGGCTTCTTCATCGGCAGATCGAGGACCACACCTGATAGTCTAATAACGGTCTAAAAAAAGAATTAATGAAGCAGATGCCAAAATCAACCAATGTAAACAAAAGGGCCTAACACGAAAAAGAAGAACCTGATCCATATTCGCATATAAAACACATAGACAAAACAAATATCAAACCCAAATTGAGTATATGATCAACATTTCTCCAAACTCTAGTGCAGATTTAAACACATCTACTATCAATAGCAATTTAACTCCGAAGTAATGAATAGAAATTGAACCCTGAGTTCAACGACACTGAACAAAAATCAACGAACATGTATAAATATTAAACGAATAGTATGCAAAACACGATACACTAACGGAAGGCTTTACAATAGGCTGGGCCCACCTGCAATGAAAAAAAAATCCATCACAAGCTGGAAACGACCTTAGGAAAATACGGAAACATCATCCAAAACAACACCACAACCACTCAGCCAGAACCAAAATCATGTTGGAATGTACAATACTCAAATATACACATGGGCGGATCTAGTGTTCGGTCAGGGGAGCGTTTACACCCACTCAAGTCCATAGTTTCATTTATAATTTTTTAATATATAATGTCCAAATACCCAAGTGACCCATCAAAAAAAAAATTTAGTGACCCATCCAAAAATATTTTAGTGACTCATTCATAATTTTTTTAGTTCCCCAACTTACCTTTTTAAATATGTATTAGAGATGAATGCAGTAATCATTCTTCTCAAAATCAAGTAATCAAGATGTTAGCATATTTAAACTCATTTGAATTTATTTTTTATTTGCAATTGATGTTACACATTTTAAGGCTTACAAATGTATTATCACGAGCTCTACTACAAAGAAGAGAACAATATATTTTGGAAGTTGTTTATTGGTGGAAACGACTAAAGGACAGTTGCAAGCGTATAGAGAAAATGGATATGATCGGCTTTTAGAGAAAGTACATTCATTTTGTGGAAAATATGGTATTCAAATTTTGCACATGGTATAAAACTATGTCGATGACACTGGTTATAGACCCAAAAGACAAAGGTACATAATCACCAATCAACATTATTATAAATTTTATTGTTTCAACACTGTAGTCGATATGGAAATTCAAGAATTTGGTAATCATTTTAATGAGATTAACATGGATTTACTTCAAATGATGTTGGTTTTCAATCCGTATGATTCATTTTTCAAGTTTGATGGATCAAAGGTAATGAGACTGTGTAAGTTTTATCCATATGCTTTTGATAACGGGGACAAAATTGTTCATGCATTTCAACTTGACTTGTACATTGATAATGTGCGAAAAGATGAAAGATTTGCTAATCTGAAATGTATTACGGATCTTGCTAGAGTTATGGTGGAAACAAGGAAACATATGTCTTTTCACTTTTGGTTTATTGATTATTAAAGCTAACATTAATTTTGCATATTGCAACAGCAACAGTTGAGAGATGTTTTTCGGCAACCAAGATGTAACACCCCGGCCCCTCGCACCACCAATATTGTCCGCTCTGCCCACGAAGAGCTCACGGATTTGTTTTTGGTTGCTCAAAACGTGTTGGTGATGTTAAGAGGCAGGACATTACTTATGAACCAAGGATCTCTCTTGTCCACGGCCGATGTGGGATAGCCTAAGAGTGGGACGATGTTGTGTTTGCCAAGGGTGTTACAAACAACCCCCCTTTGGACTCATCGTCCTCGATGAGGCGTGTCCCATCATCCCGAACGGCATAAGAGTGGCTCTGATACCAACTGTAACACCCCGGCCCCTCGCACCACCAATATTATCCGCTCTGCCCACGAAGAACTCACGGATTTGTTTTTGGTTGCCCAAAACGCGTTGGTGATATTAAGAGGCAGGACATTACTTATGAACCAAGGATCTCTCTTGTCCACGGCCGATGTGGGATAGCCTAAGAGTGGGACGATGTTGTGTTTGCCAAGGGTGTTACACAAGATCATAAAGACAAATTTAGGTAAATGATTTGGTGAATATTTTTTGAATGCTTATGTAATTTGTATTGTTGAAAAGAAGCACTTTTAAGTGTTACGAATGAAGCTGTAATTGACCGTTTTTAAAAGATGAAATCACGTAAAGGTCAATTGTAATATTTATTTTGTTTATCTTTAATGAAATTTAATGTTTACATTTCTATACATAGTTTGTTTAATGTAAATTTTTTACTCGACTCGTTACGATTTGACCCGACCCACATTGGTTTGACTTATTTTAGTTTGAATTGACGAGTTCTAGGTTGAACTTTTTTTTGCACGAGTTCTAGGTTGAACTTTTTTTTGCACCAACTGGCTAAATTTTATGGATCCGTCACTGAATATACATATCAAAAGCATGGAACATAATTCCCTTATGTGGCCACCATCCTTTTTTAAACTATATAGATCGATAATCAAGTAGTTAATGTAACTTTTATTTTTAAACTATATGGATGGGTTTGCTCTTCAAAAAGGGGGGGGGGGGGTTACGGCGCAGCTTGTTGCCCGCTTACTTGCCACTTCATTGTAAATCATTTGGATGTTTCAACATATTAACTCAAATACCTAAAAAAAAGCAGTAGTTTTATTTTTTAATTAATTAATAGAAATTGCTTTAGGGATGTGAAAGATGCTTTTCGTGACGTATATGAGGAAGAAATAGAAAAAGTCTGATACGATCTAATGTCGATGTAGAGGAAAGACCACCAACAACCAAATAATCAATCATAAAACTTGATCATATATTATTAACTAGGTTAGAACCCGTATAATACACGGACTATTAATATTAATAAAAGAAACATAAACAAAACATCAATTTTTATAATTTTAAAACAAATATAATATACTTTTGAAATTAAAAGCAAGAATAAATATATATTGTGTTCAAAGTATAAATAAAACTATATAATCAATATTTCATAATGTTATTAATAACATAAACCATTATTGCAATTCATAAAACTTCTCAAATTTTAAAATAACCAACCAAACAAACAAACAAACATAATAATAATAATAAAAAAATACCGCAATTGTTTTTACCGATAGAATATTACTGAAAACCTTAAAATAATAAGTTAATACTAATGTCGTGAAAGATGCATGCAGTAGATATTAAATTTTAAAAAACAATTAAACTATAAACCTGATTGACATATATCTTTGCTATGAAGTTAGACGGTGCCATTAGTCAATCTATTAAAGAATGATATAACTAAATAAGATTTCAAAAAATGATTTTTTAACTTTAAACAACAAATATCACAATGTTCAATAATGTTTCAAAAACAATGATGAACAATTGAATTAATATTGTTGAATCTATATTACCAATATTGCGAGATGAAGTAATAATGATCCTTAAAGATTCCATATAAAGCTTGGTAGTTGCATGTTGAGAGGAAGTAACATTAGGCTTTGAAGAATATAATCAATCGCTAGCTGCATTAAGTTTGTTAATAACAAATACATTTGCATAATACTAAATGTAGATGTAATTTGAAATTCAAAGCAGAAATTGGCATCCATATTTCTGCAAAGATATATATAAACGTAAGTTTAATGACTTTTAATAACAAATTTCAGTTTACTAAAATAAGTTTATAGGTAGTATCTAATAAAATAATGATATAAATTAGTGACATTAATGTTTTAGAATATTATCATTTCAATAATTTATATCTGTACTTTAAAAAACTTAAAATATGATATGAATATAAATTAGTGAAATTAACAAATTGAAAAACCAAATTACCTATGTGTACATGTGTGTAACACCTTGCTTTGACTGATTAGATAATAACTTAACATAAACATAAACCAAAGAAATATTTGGGTTACCTTTATGAAATAACTTTGACATCAGGTATCACCTTGAATGGTTTGGATCAGTGGGAGAATTATGCAAATGTCCGAAAATCTAAAAGAAGTAAAACAATCAACAAAACAACATATTTATAATGAAACTCATAGGTAGGTAAAATCTTCAGTCAGATGTGAAGACGTATTTGTCGCCTACGAATTCAACATCAACATACCAACTACTTGATTCAATGAGTTTGAATCAGAAATTCATGAACACCAGTGTCGTCACCTTTAAATAAATGTTCAGAAAACTAAATGATTGACTACAATAAAAACTTCATCAGCATCTTCTGAACATGAAAGCTATTATTATAATATTAAAAATATTAAACTTGAAATAAAAAGATATAAGGAAGATATCTTTATATCTTGAAATTTAAATTTTAAATTTTTTAATAAATATTTCTCAAATTTATTATAACACCACACATTTTATCAATTTTATGATATATAATTGAATGCGTAATGACCCATATACCTCATTTAAGCTTAATATTTCCTTAATCTACAATAAAAGAGAGATGAAGGTGAAAACAGAAATGGTATATTTAACATAAAGATATTTAGTATCAAATTGTGTAAAAATACATCCAAAGATCTCAAATATGGGGTAAATATGTATATATCATCATCCTTGGTATATATGAAAATTATTAAGTTTTCATAATAGATTAGTCTAATTCCAACATTAAAACTGAACCAAACCAATCAAATCAATTTAATAAAAGAGCCTAGAATTTAGAGACAAATTCCATAATACCTTTAAAACTGAGAACCAAACGAAATCAGTTTCCATGTTGTGTCCACCACCCGCACCTGTTTTTAAACACCAAGAACAAATTTGAGATGATGCTCTAACCATCAATTCCTGACAAAATGCATTACGAAATCTATTTAGGGTTCATCTGAATCATCAACTAACACAAATTCAAATGAGAAAAGAACAATTGTTGTTAGAAGATACATTGTCGTACAATAATGATGGCTATCGGTTAGAAATAAGAAGCAAACGATTCGATATTGCAGTTTATGTAAAATCGATTTCTTTAAATAAAAATTACAGTTAGTATACTTATTGAAGAAGATAGAAGATTAATGATAGACATTAATAACAAAATCCTTGAAAAAGATTGACGATTAATGATAGGCTGCTAAGGAGATTGAGCGACTTTTGGGGTTAAGCATGAATGATCAAATTGAGTTTGACAGAAATCTAGCTAATATTTGGGATATAAAGGATTAGATTGTAACAAAATTTTGCCCTGCTGGCGGTGCACGCATATAATGTATATATGTGTGAACTCTCGGGTGGGCAAAAGTAAAATTGCACTAATTTTGACGTTATTTTACTAATCTCGTGAAAATAACGTTAAAAGTGGGGGAAGGTTATTCAGGCATCATGTGGTGGCGTTGATAGCCGAAAGACAAGGGCACATGCACCAATCAGCCGGTGTCCCGATGATTGAGTGCTATGTGCCTTATGTCCAAGGCTTGATGCAAAACTACTATCGAGCCGGGGGTCTCATCGGAAGCAGCCTCTCTATCCCTATGGGGTAGAGGTAAGGTTGTCTACATCTTACCCTCCTCAGACCCTACCATAGCATTGCTATTGGTGGGATATACTGAGTACGATGATGATGATGATGATGATTGTAACAAAATTGTTCAAATAGGATTTCTTTTAAATTCAAAATGACCTGCGATGAGATTTGTATTATTTTATTATAATATAATTTTAATATAATAAACAAATAGTGAGCTGAAATCTTGAGAAAATTCCACGTGGACTATAGAAGAGTTGTGAGGAAAAATAGGATATTGTTGAAAAACCCATTCTTTTATTATATAGGTAGATATCACTTAATAAAAAGCGTTACCTACAATAATAGATACATTTACAAGCAGAATTATTTTGACCAGGAAATTGGAGAAAGTAAGCACACTGTGCGTTTATTAGAGAAGCAACATGTTTATCCCGACATGCTATCCAACAATCATCCGAGACGTATTTATCGTGATCGCAATAATGTGGATTGAACGCTAAATACTCTTTACAAACCGGCATCGGTGGATATGCCAATGCGGATGCCATCATTTCAACTGTATATATCATCGATCAAGTATACATATAATATAAAGATTAGTAAGTTAAAATTCATTGCATATTCATAGGTAAATTGGTAAAGTATACATACCTACGACTATAAGGAACATGAGAAACGCCACATGAGTACTGCCGGTGAACCGTGCCATCCTAAATATTTAGTGGAATTTTATTGGGTATGGTTTTTTTAAGGATTAAAACAATTTTAAATTTTATGGTTTTGAGTAAAAATGTTGGGTATAAATAGGTGAAATCATTAAAAGCTTACTAAAATTGAGATGAACGTAAAATCCGTTACTATATTAATAATGCAATACGTTATTATTTAAAATCTTACCGTAACTGTTAGACATATATAATGGAGTTAATTAAATGGTTTCAGTATTTATGCGCAACTTACGGATCATATATAATCATTGTCATTTAAGTTTGTTGATTTGGTCCTCATGGTTAGTCAAATGCTTGCATGTTTGGTAGTCAATGTTGTTAAATCTGAAAAAACAAAAATTAAAGCCATAGAAAACTGTAGTTGGTCTCTAACGACACGAAGGTGATGGTACATTAAGGCTTTAAACTTATGGTCTTAGATTTAAAACATGATCAAATGGGATTTTCCACAGTGGTGTATTTTGATGGTGTTCCTGAAGGACTTAGACATGTAACGTTAAAATTAGTATGAACGGTTGGCAACCAATTTGACGTTGATAAAAGAAGTCATAGAAATCCAACGTCCAAAAATATATAAGGTTAATATTATCATTTTACATGAAAAGAACATAACTTTTACATAACAAAGTGATACGATTTGACAAACAAATGAAAAATCGGTAATTTTCTAATATTGGTTTATATATTTAAACTCAAAACACAATGTCAATAATAAATGAAAAAAATAATAATAATATCTTAAAATAAAAGAGCAAAATGAATTCTAAAATTCCAAAAATGGCTGTTTCGTTTGTCATGAAGATTTGCAGAATCATTTTGCGACCAACTAATTTTTTATAGCATCATAACGAATGGAATAATTAAGAAAACAAGATTTTGAAACTGTTTAATTAAATGAATTTACGCGATATAGCTTTGAATTGTTTTTTTTTTCAACTAGACGTCTCCCTAAATGACAGGGATCACCACTTACATGTTTTACTCTTCAAAGAAAAGAATCGTCTTCTTTAACACACTATATCAAGATAGTGTTCGTCTACAATTCTTCAATGGTGTTAAGATAGTGTAATCTCTTAATAATGATAACTCTATATCTAGCACTATATCAAAATAGTGATTCTTTTCTAGCTCATCAATTAAATCACTAGAACAACCCTCTAGTGACCCTCGGTATTGCGCAAGAATGAATAAGTTACACACTATATCAAGATAGTGTGTGTCTAAAATTGTTCAATGGTTCACTATGATCTTTATTTAGACAGTTTTGTTTAAATAAGTTATCAACTTTTCTTAAGTTATAAAAGCTACATTTCTTCATTCATAAGATTATCTTAATATTCTTCGATGGGTTGGTCTTGTATATGCATCATCTTCAATCTTTCACATATATTTTTCATTTAACACTTTGTTGTATCAAGTGTTCATGTACATGTATAAAACTTGTTTTAACCCCAACCAAAGTAACTCGCATTTTAATCGACCCGCTCCGAACTCAAACATGTTTGACCTCAACTGGTTTGCGGGTTGTAAGAAAAAGGGGGGGGGGGGGGTAAGGGGGAGAATATGAGGAGTATGATTCCTATTCCATCAACAAATTTACCAACCAAACACATTATGGATTTTCCAAATAATTGATTCCAACTCAAAAAAAATTCAAAAATTATGCGAATCAAATACACCCTCTTTGTTTATAGAGCCAGTTTATTAGGCTTGAATTTTGGGTTGATTTTAAGTTCAATGGGAAATGTGGGTTGTTCCTTTATGTTGGTGGGAGTGGGCTAAAATGTCATGCTTGTTGAGGCAAATTTAGAGATTAGACAAATCTCTAGTTGGGGACAATGTCTCGATCAAGCAGTGGCGGCCCAAGGTTTTTACAGGCCTCAAGCTAGCAATCAAGTTGGGGGCTTTTTTCGAACTTTTTAATATAAACCCTCCTCCTTTTTCCAGGCTTGGGACCGGCAATGATAAACCAAAACGTTTATAGTTGGCTGAGTTAAATTTGCTTTTTTAAGTTAAATTGTGTCGGTGGAAAATAATGATTGCATGAAATTTATTTTTCTAGCTTTCTTAGATGCAAATTGTTTAATGAAATAATCATAATCAATTTCTGCCAAAAAGTTCTCCTCAATCGACAAAAAAGCTAAACCGTTTAACCTTCTTGTGACATTGTAGATCATAAATAATTTTTTATCAACTTTAATTTGGAAAAACTACGCTCCGTGGAAGCAACAATTACGGGAATAGTTAACACAATTCTATAGGCAATATAGGCATTCGATTCGTAAAAGCCTCCCTTTTGTGATTCAATTAAAGCCTCCCCTTTAATTTTTTTTTTGCTTTTTTGCATAACCAGATTCGTAAGTTCGGTGTCAATGTGACATTGAAACAAGTAGCAAATAACAATGGGCAAGGATTCAATTAGGCAGTTTCTAAATTTCTAAACTCTAACACAAATGGGCAAAAAAAATCAATTAGGGCAAATTCTAAATTTCTAATATAATTGGGCAAGAATTCAATTTGGGCAAATTATAAACTGTCAATTTAGTATATAAACAAACAAATAAACCGACACGATAGACTAACCTCAGATTGGTAGAGTTTGATAGCAATTTAGTAAATCCACGGACCACTTGAACCGGCAATCCAAAAAAAAAATTGCACACTTGATTACTTGAACCAGATGCTTATAACACTCAGCCTCAGAACCAAAAACTGAAACCAAAATTTGCAACTGCCAGTTCAATCAGACAATCACTGATTAAAAATAGAAGAATATAAGAACCAGAGAATATGAAACTTACTTGGTATTTAAAGATGAGCATGAAGAAAATAGATGATTGATATTAGAGTGCCGTTAGCGATTAATGATGATTTACACTTTCCATTCAATAATTTGTGTGAAATCTTGTGCGTGGAAAGAACCAAAATAGTCGCCTCCAATCTACCTTTCATTCTTCTTACTGCCGTTCTTCGGCAGCGATAGAAAACCTAAAATAACTTTTTTTTTTAAATTCGGGGGCCTCTTTATTTTTGGGGCCTAAAACCCTGGCTTGGCCCAAGATAGCTATTGGGCCGGCCCTGCGATCAAGAGAGTTTAATTCTTTCTTTTGCAAGTTTTTTCATAAAAACTTTTGAAAGTGCCAATGATTCCGTCATAAAAGTAGAATCCATCAAGATGGAATCTCGAACAACATAACTACAACTCTGCAAGTAAAATATCTTGTGAACATATTGAAATTGATATAATGAATTCGATTTTACACTTGGAATGATGAAATGTCAAACTAGATGAACATCAAATATGCAAAGAACATCAAAACCAAAAGAGTTGTTCGCGACTCATGAATAGTGGCCCGCAACCATGAAACTAGTTCTTGAATTCCTTTGGAAATTAAACTTGCAATTCTATTAAGATTGTGAACAAATCTTTAATCCTAATGTTATTTGAAGGAATACTATATCATCTCTAATCAACCAATCAGTTTTCAGTTTTAGTGAGATTAATTCAAACAAATAATAATGAATGAAAAACGTCCCCAACATATATGATATTTGTCAAGTACATCAACTTTAATAGTGAACAACAAAATAAAAGGAAACTTACAACATAGATCTAGCTGTTGCTTCATGAAGACTTAATGGTAAAAACGGTTTGAACCACTGTTAGAGCAAATAAGACGATTCCAGCAAATAGAGCAATCATATTCCATGGACTATTGAAGTAAGTACGTCTCAACCAAGCTAGTCTTTTTTGCCAGTAACCATCTGTGTACTTATTCAACACTGCCCATTGTTCTTCGTAAAAGAAATCTACCCATGCAACTTCTTTGCATATGTTGTTGATCATATTAGCGGCATCTTCATTTGAACCCAAATAGTTGACAAGGACTCCTGAGTCTACCAACTTAGCAACATCTTCTTGAGTATTCACAAGCATATCCATGGCATAAGCATATGATGTAACATAACTACGGGTTAGACCTGATTGCTCGTATGCAATGAGATTCCTTAAAATCGACTCAGTGAAATCACCAACAACAAATACCGGCATCCTAAGAGTTGGCTTACGCCAAGACCCAAAAAAGCATGTGAACCTAGCTAAGGTCACGTCCATCCCCATCAACCAAGAGGGATTTTGGTTAGGTTTTAAGTTGACCCATGCTCTATCTAGATCTACAGCCGAAGGGATTCCTAAGTCGAAGTTGTGTTTTGTAATGTCATGTAGTGGCTTGTAGCATTCATGTAAAAGGCTAAGAATATGATGAGGGGTATCAACGGAAATGTTTTCAGCATTTATATCCGCTTCAAATAGGTTGTGGTAAGATAGAACTGGATTGATAAGTTTAATAAGGGAGGCATCAGGCATAAATTTTGTTACAGTGCACTGAAATATTTGTTCAAGAATAAAGAAAGGAATCTGATTTTCTAGTAACATCAAGTCCAATGTTACATATTGATGTAGCAACAATATTCTCGAATTTGATTCATCATCATATTCAGGAATCTGGAGAATGAACTCAAGTATAAAACAAGCATCTATAACCATCATTTTGCCAATTTCAGCATCATTGTATTTCCTAAACGCATTTTCTTGGGGGGCGACATCGATACTTAACACTAATCTTAAGGGGGGCTATCGGGATTTTCACATACAAATAACCTTAAAAAAAAGTTTAAGGTGCCCCCCCCCCCCCCCTTCCTAATCTCTACATAGGTCCGCCCCTGATTCAGAATCATGAAGTATTGAAATAGCACATTCATATCACAAACTAACAAACTGCAAAATCAGAAAATAACCGACATTTTTCAAAATCACAAATGCATGGAACTAGAACTTGCAACTGCATGATCGATTTTAACAGTTGCAATCACGTTTAGCCTTTAAAAGTAGAACTTACCTTAAAATCCAGTTGCACGTAGAAGATCGATGGAATAGGAATAGAGTGGTGGTGTAGATCTGATCAGCTGAGTGTTTCTTAGAGAAAAGTCGATATGGCTGTTTAGCCTATTTTTTAAACGGTGAATGAGGCAGGTAACACTTGGAGTTTTGCAGAGAACGTTTTTAATTTAATTATCAATATTTTATGCAAATTGTTTGGACTTTGGATGCAATTTTGAAAACAACACGGTTTCCAAAAAAATCATGGCTTTGACCAGCATGAAAGTTTCTCGTTTTAAGGCTATGCGTAGTAAAGGGGCTATAAATTGGGGCGTTTTGCATCGTGTGACGCCCAGTCAGCAAGGGCTGATAATTTGTTTTTGAAGTGTAATGATGTAGGGGCTACAATAGTAATATATATATATATATATAACACATATTAATAAAATAATAATACTTTTCTTCTTCTTCCGGGCGACAAAAGAACCCCACCCCCGCCCCTTTTCACCCACATATCGCCGGGGGGGGGGGGGGGGGGGGGGGGGGGGCGATGTTCGCGCCCTTCTCGCCCAAGTTGTAGCCCACTACACTTCGTCTTAAGGATGGATGGAGTACCCTCTAGACGTTGGTGTCCCGTGGCGTTTCGGCCCTAATGGGAAGATCGTCCCGTCTGGGTTGGTATTGAATATAATTCACCCCGAGCAAAAATAAAATATTGATAAAACCAATTAATTTAGAGCTACTTTGAGATAATTAATTAACTTTGAGCTACTTTTATAGATAATTAACTATAACTATAATATAAAGCACCTATAAATATCGGTTTCATTTATATCACAATCAATTATCTACCAATACTAATAAACAAAAATAATAATAATGATGTGTCATAACCACATTCAATCTTTTCTAATCTTCATTCTCCTTAATCCAAGCTCTCCATGGATTATGTATTTAATTGATACGACACATTAGTTGTAACCCATACGAGAAAATGTATTTAATGTGATTTAAATCACAATAACTTTTACTAACCCATTAAATCTAATTTTACTACTAGATATATAAAATTTTACCATAATTTTAAAAAAGCATATAAACCATAAACCATTGAATATATATAATAAGTTTAAAATCAAACAGTGAATTATTAAATTAGTTAAATAATGATTTACTAACCATTATCGTATAATAGATATTTAGTTACGTGTGTATCAAATTCGTTGAATAAATACAATATTTATAATCTTACAATTTGTAAAACACTATTTAATTTACATTCTTATTGATCATATAAAACATCTTGAATATATTTAGGTATCAAAAATTAATTTTATGTTATACTGAAGCATTATTTCAATATTAAGAAAATGTATAATTTAAATATGTAACATTTAAAGTGTGTGATAATATTAAAACTAATCTATAGATTCAAAAGAAACCCCCTGAATTACGTATGATTAAAAACCTAAATTTTGGTCATTTGACAAATCCCGTGTAATATTCGGGTTCAAAAGCTAGTAACATTTATATACAGATTTGATTTCATATTTTATAATTATAAGCAGATTGATTGATTTAGGAAAAACCTAACCATGTTAATTCTTTATAAGAATTAACAAAATAGCAAAAGAAATTTAAAAAAAAATAGTTTTAATCTAAATTTGGAAGAATTATAACATCAAAAAATGTGTTAGCAATTTCATCACTCCGTTGAAAGATAAAAGAACAATTTGGTCATCATTATTTTTGTTCGTAATATTCCTTTGCAGTAAAAACGCTCTTTTATGAATTCAAATGAAAAGGGACATCATAAAATAAGATTATTATTATTATACTATATATAAAAGAAAACCTATTGTTACAGTGTACTTTAGTTTTTTACACTTTCAGCCCTTTATTTTTCAAGGAAATCTGCTTTAACCCATAGCTATTATTATATTACATAAACCTATTACGTGTGAAGAAGAGTGTACAACATTTTTGTAACATTCGTTAATTTTCAAACCCGAAAGTCCGACCCGTTTTCAATTTTCGATGTATTCTTGTTATTTTGTTCACCATTTATATAATACTTCCGATGGTTTAAATTATTATTCGTTCATTCCTATTCTTTTTGTTCAAGTAAAGAAACTCCGAGATTTAAACTGTTATTATTATTATTATTATTATTTTATTTTACTATGTTAAACGATATGCAAACTAATTGGGTATAAAATGTAAGCAATCTAAGGATATTAAAAATATAACAAGTTTTAATCAACTTTGCACTATTATAAAGTTCAAGGTTCAAAGTGAAACAAAGTTTAAAATAGTTTATATATATTCGTAAAGTCTAGGGTTTAAATTGTAACATTTGAATTTAAATTATAATATAATAATAATATTAACCCTACCCAGCCGCCCCATACAAGTGTTTATGGAGTATATGATCGAGATTACAAAGAAAGCTAGTGTAGAGAGAGTGTTTAGTTCTGCTCTAGTGTGTGTAAGTACATGTGTTTTTTTTCCTACTCGATCATATTTCATTTAAATAAGATAATAACAATAACGATCTTTCCTATCTATCCGGAAGTCTTCCACCTAGCCGCTCCACGACCTTTGACCACGTGCCAATAGCCACCCATTAGCGAAATAAGCAGAAGAATGAGTCACACAGCCGTTGTTGATATTTAAACATCAATCTTCTAGAGAGTTCGTCCATAATCAGCTATGTTGAATTAGGATCCTGGATCCACGTTCCAACTATAGGATGTCCCGTGAGGATAACTCGTACAAGTACATTTTAAAGTTGTTATACCTGTCTAACATATCACCATACTAAACACAATCATTAGTAAACAAATAATACCGAGGATCGTCGATCCTTTATATCCTGACGTATATTTCAAGAATAAACTATCCATAAGACAGTCAAGGATAAAGGATCCTCAGTATAAAAATCGTGGCCTAACAAACATTACAGAAAATATTTTTTACAATTGTTTCAGGTTTCATGACTTTCATCCTAAATGTTTAAAAATCACATTATCTATATTTTGCGTTCTCATTTTTTGCTTCGGTTTTCATTTTTAGCCGATCTTAACTAATGATAAATCTAACTATCTATATAATTGTCTACGGTGAAATCCTACCGCGACGTCAAGAATTTTAGCTACCGTGTTCAAGATTCAAGAACACAAAGCTGGTTTAAAGAGTTATAACATCTCATTTATTTGTGAAATAACCTCTTAATCATAAAAGAATAATTTTCACGGGTTATATGTCTTACCAAACCCTAATAGCCCTTAAATGGGTTATAGATCTCATTTATTGGTAAACAATTTCATCGTTAAACTCTAATTTAATTTATCTCTTTTACATGTTCTAAGTTGTTGGTCTATCATCTTCTTCGCCGGTTAACTTCCGATACTACCCACCATCGTCAACTACATCAACGTCCCCTTTTTCATTAGACAAATATGTGTGTTCATGTTTGTTCATTTAAAAAAATCAACATGCCCGTGTGCGTTTATGTTTGTTCGTTAAAAAGCTAAAAAACAAACACATCTCAATTGAAAAAACCCAAACGTTAAAAAATATAATAACAAAATAATATATTTTTATTAAATTAAAACAAAATTACGTTAAAAAATAAAATAAATCATCATAAAATAGCAAAACGATTAAAAACAAAAACTTGAATAAACTCCCTAACACGGGAGGATCAAACTAATAATAAATATAATGATATGTGGAATACATGAATTAATTGTCGATCTATTCGTTAAAAAAAATAGAGTGTTCAAACAAACGAATGATAAATAATAAATTAAGAAAAGTATATTACTTATTCAAACAATCAAAAATAAAATAAACGAGGATCATTGAACATTTGTTTGACCGATAACAAGAGCTTAAGATTAAGTGTATAATTACCAAATAATCATTAATATTTAAATATATTATATAATATAATAATAGTTGCAAATTTGGTTCATAGAGTTCATGAGCTCGTCGCGTATCGCAAGAGTTTTGAGGACAAGCCTATTGCGTGGCGCGACAACAAGTTTGACACTTTACACCCATAGACTTGATTTAAAGGCAATAAAATACATACACTGAAACTTGGGATTAATTAATAACATTATTAATCAATAAACATATCAATTAAAAACAAAAGAATATTCGAAAATTTTAAAACGAGTTAGGTTTTCGGGTTTAAAGATTAACGAATATTTCATTAATGGACAAACAAACATAAATGACTCTAACGAACAAACAAACATAAATGATTACATATTAATTCAAAAGGAATAATCATCAATCCACACAAGTTCACCTACAAATTCGGAATTACACCACATGATATCTAAAAAATACTTAAAACCTAACATAGTAACCAAAGCATTATATTAGTAACCGGACGGACTTTACCAGATGTAATTGGACGGACGTTACTAAATGTTCATGAACACTATTGAACGAACAGGGCCTCTGTGACTCTGTTTTAATCCGTTAAGCTTAGCGAACATAATTTTTTTTGTTCATGTTTGGTTTGTTTATTAAATGGGCGGACATAAACAGGCTTCCCCCGAACGTACAGTCGAACGTCCGCCAGCCGTCCGGTTCGCTTAAAGCCCTACCTATGGCATTACAATTGGATACTCAATGAATATTTCGTATACATTCTATAAAAATATAACTTTTATAACACATGGCTGGCAATTCGTGTCTTAACAGGTTTGACAGGTAAGAGGCGACGCGCGTGACACAAATATAAAACTTGAATACGACTCGTTTAACTATTTTATATGTCATGACTATAAGACAGTTTTAAGTTTTGTGTACCAATAAGGGATAATGAGGGAGTCTAGCCTACTAATTTCAATTATTTATGAAAATAGAAAAATCACATACCGTACTTTTTTTATTAACATGTTTTATCGTGTTTTTAATAGGTACCCAATTGCCAGCTGGTACATAATGGCCGGGATCTTTTGTTGAACGCATGCTCATTTCAGACTGGCACATAATGGCCGGGATGGAATGCAGCTCAGAAGCAACTCTTCAACCAAGCTGACAACTCGAGCTCGAACCATACCCGGATACAATTTGAGCTAGTTTGTGCTCAGCAAGCCGACTCGCTTTTTTTAAAAAATTAATAGTGGAAAAGGTAAAACCATATGTTCATTGAACATCGAACATGCGATGAAGATTGTGAATAATTCTTAAATTCTAATTGAATTCGAAGGCATCCAGTATCATCTCTAATCAACCAGTCACTTTCTAGTGAAATTAGTTCAGCCAAATTTGAATAAATAAAAACGTCCCCTAGCTCGTATAGGTGAAAATTGATGAGTATAGTAGTAAACAACAAAAGAAAGAGGAAACCAACAATAGGAATCTAGTTGTTGCTTCAGGCAGACTTGACAGTAAAAATAGTCTGAACCACTGTTAGAGCAAATAGGATGATTCCAGCAAACAGAGCAATCATATTCCATGGACTATTAAAGTAAGTACGTCTTAACCAGGCCATATTTTTTTGCCAGTAACCATCGGTGTACGTCTTCAATGTTTCCAGATGTTTTTCGTCGTAAAAGAAATCCGCCCACACAAGTTCTTTGCATATGTTGTTAATCATATTAGCAACTTCTTCATTTGAATCCAAGTAGTTGGCAAGGACTCCTGAGTCTACCAACTTAGCAACATCTTCTTGAGTATTCACTAGCATATCCATTACATAAGCATATGATGTAACATAACTACGAGTTAGACCTGACTGCTCATATGCAATGAGATTTCTTAAAATCGATTCAGTGAAATCACCAACAACAAATACTGGCATCCGAAGAGTAGGCTTACGCCAAGACCCCAAAAAGCAGGTGAACCTAGATAAGGTCACTTCCATCCCCATCAACCATGAGGGGTTTTTGTTAGGCTTTAAGTTAACGCCTGCCCTATCTAGATCTACAGCCGAAGGGATTCTTGACCCGTAGAATTGGTTTGCAATATTATATGGCGGCTTGTAGCATTCATGTAGAAGACTAAGAATATGATTAGTGGTACCAATGGAAATATTGGTGGTATCTATATGTGCTTCAAATAGGTTGTGAAAAGATAGAAGTGGACAGATAAGTTTAATAAGGGGGGCATTAGGCCTAAATTCCGATACAGTGCACTGTGATATCTGATCAAGAATAAAGAAAGGAATTTGGTTTTCTAACAGCATCAAGTCCAGCGTTATATATTGATATAGCGACAATAATTTTGAATTTGATTCGTTGTCGTATTCTTGAATTAGGAGAACGAACTCAAGTATGAAGCACGCATCCATAACCATCATTTTGGCAATTTCGGCATCACTGTATTTCATAAACACATGATCTTCATAACATGCCTTGATTTGTACCATTGAATCATACACCTTCCGCATACATGATTTCAATATTTCCTCTTGCGGACAACCTGTACGACTCATTAGATTAATTAGATAAGTTGCTTTCCGCCTTTCAAAGGCTTGCACATTTTCATCATGTCTGTGCAGAGGTCCAATAGAGACCAGACGAGGGTTGAAAGAACTTGGGCTCATATCTCGTAGTGCACCAGATAGTATGTAAATCGACGGTGAAATTACATTTGTGTGATTGTGTTCCGTTTTTACATGATCAAGAAGACTTTGGACTAAGTCTCCAAGCTCCAAATCGCTCATTTCGTCTGCAACTATGAATTAAACCAAGACTAATTAAAGGTGACTAAGAGCAAAAGAAAGCTACAATTGCAATTAGCAGATTCGTATCACAAAACAACAAATAGCAAAATCAGAAAATAAGATTAATAGTCATTGACTTTTTTTCAAAATCACAAATTAAAGGCATGGAATTAGAACTAGCAACTGCATGAATTTAACATTTGAATCACATGTAACTTAGCCTTCAAAAACTATAACTTACTGACCTTAAAATCCAGTAATGGAATAGGAAATGGAATGGGAATAGAGTGGTGGTTTAGATCTGATCAGCTGACCCTTCTTAAAGATACAAAAGTCAATGGCTGTTTTTAAATGGTAAGTGAGTTTTGCAGTGACAGCATTTGCAATTTAACAATGATTTTTTTCACAGTGTGTCTAGATGCAAATTTGACAACAACATGGTTTCTAAAAACTTCATAACTTTGCCCAAAATCAAGGTTTCTGCTGACTAATATTCAGTAAAAATTGTTGCGTGCCTGGTAAAAACCGAACTTTTGGTTCGATTTTGCGTGTAACTAAAATAGAAAGAACTGAAACTGAACTTATAGATTTTTTATTTTTTATTTTAAGGTTGAATTGTAATTTGAATTGGTTTAATAGATAGTTTAACCTAAATATTCTAGCACAAATACATAACTAGTTTTATACCCGTCCAGTGGACGGGCATTTAATGTCATATAACATAATATTTTTTCTTTACATTCTATGAATAGCATTATTTGTATAAAAAACAGCCAAAATGTGTAAAACATGATAATAAAACAATATCTTAGAAAAACATAAAAAAAACTTGATCATGGGTTAAAGCCATGTCCGGGCATTCTAATGTCGTAATGACACAAGTCTTTTGCCTCTTTAAATCCTAAACAAATCAATATTTGTTTAAAAAACAAAATAACCTGTATTAAAGAGTGAATCATTAAATGAACTCACCGATTATGTAATGGTGGTTTGCGGTTCCAAGTTACTTTTAAATAATAGTGTTGGGAAGTCAATAGAAGACATACCAGATTTTGAAGATGAGCAAATAACTTCTGGAATCAAGCATCAAATGAAATTTGTTTAGGTATTTTCTTACCTCCATAATGAAGTTCTCTTTGACATTTAAAAGTGAAATTTTGCACAAGCTCGTAGTAGTTAAAAACACAATCAAGTTCCCAAATCTAAAAAGGAAGCACAAGATCATTTCATGTCTGCATGATTTTACATCAAAAGATTTCAAATAAATTACTCAAATTCATCAACAAAACTGTCAACCACCAAAACAACCGATGACACTAACAATAGTAAATAGGACTTAAACACTAAGATACAACACTTCTAGAGATTGTATTCATTAAAAATCTACTTTGGGATTATTTTCAACCCATTTGCCTCTTAGCTAATTACATGGCCAAAATTCACTTGTTCATAAGCAGATGGGTAAAATTTTCCACATCTATAAAACGCCATGTGAAGGGAACAAAAGAACCACAATATCAGAATTTCAGAAGCCCGAATGCCCGATTAAGCGATCACTGCCACATGAACTGCAATTAGGTATATTATCTTTTAATAGTCGGCCACTTAAAATGGGCCACAATGGTTTACAAGTCTCATGTCTAGATTACCTGCAACAATAACAAAACAAAGATTAACCCACATGAATATCTCAGATTTTCTTAACTAAAGAGTTTGCTTTTTATTTCAAGATTTATGAACCCTTGCACTTATCTACGGTTGTCATGAACGTATGTAACCTCTTAGTTATAAAATGATGATATTTGACTATTTTCATAAGATACTTTAGTATAGTTTATTAAAAGAAGAGATTATTGAAAAAATGCTCGTCTGCCTTTTGAAAAGGGTTGAAATATACTGATTGGATAACGGTTTAAACATCAATTCTTATACATTTGGGTTGACCAAAAACACGTTTCATTTATTTCAAATATATTTTTAAGATATATGTTTGTGTTAAATATGAATTATGTAATATTTGAATAAAGTGAATAATTAGTAATGCATGACTTTCAACATATTTAGACAGGCCCGTTTCATTTTTAACTTACTTTTATGATATGAAAGATGTTCCCTCCCTTGTTCAACAATTCATGTGCGTCCCCCCCCCCCCTCATGTCTTCAAATCTAAACACAATGCATTAAAACAAATAACAAAAATTGTTACAAATTATACATAGACAATAGATTAATTTAGGTTGACTAATAACAATAATGGAATATAGATAACAGGGCTGTTACTTGCAGATGTTTCCCATCAAGAGTCACAAAAGCCGATCAAAATAATCCTCAAACCCGTATGATTACTGAAATCCAAATAAAAAATAACCAAAAACATGAGATTTTGTCTAGTTGAGACTATAACTCATTTAAAAAATAACAACAATATTGGATTATTCATACCATATTTCCTAGTGATTCCTCTAATGATGAAAACACTTGTTCATCAATATATTTGTGAGACACAAAATAAGATAATGCTATGAAAGATTGAATTTCATTAAAGAAAACAAACTAAAGAGATTATGTTTTTGTTAGATTGTTTATCCACAATCTATATAACATAAAAAGACAAACTAATTATTATACATGTAAATGCAAAATTAATGGGAATCAAGAAACATAGAAAATCCAGTTATGTGTGTACTGACATCATAAACATTGCATCTATATTTTGAATTCAGAGACTGCAAACAATTATAAATGATAGGCATGTGATAGTTTAAATTAGATGATATAACCGATTGTGAATTGGAAGGTGGAAAAATATGCAAAATTGACCAAATACCGAAAATTAGGGCTCAATTCTCTGCAACAATCAACCGATCCTGGATATGACATTTTCAATGAAGACCAAATACACAACAGGAAGAAATTCGAATACTTCATCAAAAGTATCAACAAACAGATTTAAAAAGAGTAAACCTTACCGACGAAAGCCATTTTGCATCAAGCCACCTGGTGTCTTCAGGAAGCCTTACGCCATCGTATCTCTGGAGATCAAACTCAATCAATCCTCTCTTAGGCGTCCATCACGAAATAGAGGAAGAAAGAAGTTTTAAATAGGGCCTAAACGTGGGAGAGAGAGACCTGGGAATGCTACCGGAGAAAGAGGAACCACCGTGAAAACTGAAACATCAAACCGAAGGATTTTTTGAACTTTGAACGCTTCATCTCAAGCTAATCTAAGGGTTGTGATTCATCCAAAATCCGAACAATATATTATATAATAATCAATTAATTATTAATTAACAACGACAATTTAGGTCCAAATTCATTATTTTTGCCAACGAATCAATTTGGCGCCAAATTTTCATGCCCTAAATTGAAAAATAGAAAAATTGAAACCGAAAAATTTTCCAAAACTAAAGAAAACAACATTTTGACTTTTAGTTCGGTTTTAGTCCAAAACCAAACTCAATCGATCATTCCACACCCCTAGTAAAGACCAGGGAAAATCTTACCAATGTGAATTAAGTTTGTACACACTTCATTTTGTTTAAACCCGACTAATTATCTGTGTAAGTAGTCTTCTTTCATAACAGTTTAGATATAACTTGATGATTTAAGTTGTATTCTTCCTTGTTTATAAACTAAATAAAAAAGCTTGTGCAGGCTAGTTTGTTGCCCATGACCTCGATTAGGAAGATGAGTCGATCTTGTTAAGGCATTCTTATTTAGTTAATTGAATTGATATATGTTCACGTTGCGCGTATAGAGTTGATTGGCCTTGGCTAGGGGTGCAAATGAGCTGAGCTGCTCGCGAGCTACTCGAGATCGGCTCGTTAAAAAGCTCGTTCGAGCCGAGCTTTATCGAGCCCGAGCCCGAGCTCAAGCCTAAAAATAAGCTCGTTTAATAAACGAGCCCGAACCCGAGCTTTACTTATCGAGCTCGAGCCGGCTCGCGAGCCTAAACGAGCCTTCCATTTATATAATTTTTTTTAAAATATATATTTAATAATTATTAATTAATAAATAAAATGTTATGAAAAAATAAATAAAAATAACTGAATAATATATATTCTTTTATACATAAAATTATAATAGAAAAAAATATATAAAATAACTATAATTATATAAAAAAATAATTTATAAATAGTAAACGAACCGAGCCCGAGCCAAGCTCGAGCTTCAAAATCCATTAACGAGCCGAGTTCGAGCTTTGAAAATACAGCTCGAAACGAGCCGAGCTCGAGCTCTGTGTAAGTTAAACGAGCCGAGCTCGAGCCTAGTCGAGCTCGAGCTCGGCTCGGCTCGTTGGCACCCCTAGCCTTGGCTTCGAATTTGAAGGTGATGATTTTGATCATTTTCATCATTTGCTCTTTTACAAAATATTTAATATTTATTTTATCTAAATATGATCTTCAATAGTATGTACTGTATAAGTTTAGTTAGGCCCTGTTTGTTTTTGCCTCTTTTCTCTTAATAGAGGAAAACGTCTGATTCGGTCAGACGTGGGGCTGTTTGTTTTTTTTCTGGCATTAATAGCATCTGAACCAGTAAGAACCAGTAAGAGCTTTTAGTGGGTCTGAAAACCTCTTAACCCAAAAAAAACATACGTTTGTCTCCGGCCTCCATTAACTTCTAACCCGAAGACTAGGCTCCATCTCTAACGACTAGAGGTTCGTCTCTAGCCTCCACCTCTTAATGATTCAGATTTCAGACATTTGAACCACCTCTTAACATTCAGATGTGGTATTCAGATTCAGACTTAAATCTCTAAAAAAAACAAACGGGGCCTTACTTTATGTTTATATCAATTATTAACCTTTGAAAGCTTAAGTTTATTGTTTATATTTTAATTAGATAGTTATAGTTACAGAGTTATTAAATTATTGATCATGAAAACAAATCAAGATCTTCAATCTTGGAGATACTTCTATCATGGAGATCCTTCATTCATGGCAAAAACCTATTAAAATAATGTAATTTGTTTAAAATTAAAGTTACATAAATTATCTAATATATAATATGTATGAGATGAGTGAAAAAGGGAATGCGAAAGGGGCATTTTATGACACATAGATGCTAACTTGGCGATAGGGGCTTTCACATTTCATACCAACTTGTGTGATATGGTGGTGGTGAAATGTGATTGTGGATGAAGTGGAGTAAGTTGGTATTGTATAATGGCTTGAAGAATAACAGTTGGGTCAAAAGAGGGGCAGCGCCAATGGTGCTGGTCATGAAAAAAAATGCAGCGCCCTTTCACCAAAGAGAGGTGACGGTGTTGACGCTAAACATGTCATATATGGACTTTTCACGTCCCAATCTGGCGTCCCATAAGTCTAGCAATTGAATGTTACAAACTTAGCGACGACAAGTTATAACTATAGTGTTTCAAACTTTTATTTATTTATTTTTTTGGTTTAATTTTCTAGGCTTTATACAACATATAAACTTGTTGTGAAACTAAGTGTTTCAGACTTTTTAGGGTATAAAATCATAAATCAATAATTCACAAAACATTAAACCACCATCATATGTTTAGATAATTGTTATACACAATCCATCAAATTGTTTATAAATAATCGCTATCATCCATATCTTCATTTCAACATCTTGACTCGGCGGCCTCGGCCCACCTTTATTCTTATTAATACGATCGGCATCGGCGTACAATTGACTCACTTGTTGCATGATGTCCCATTGTGATGGTGTTGGTGTGTACACGGTCTGATTACCATCTGAACCTATACACAAACATAAAATACTCCTTAAACTTTCACTAATTTTATTCAAAACAAATACTAAAATAACATTAATTTTTGCCGTTTAGGACAATGAAAACTAAAAAACTAAATAAAGATCTTACAAATTCGAGTTTGATAGTTCTTGAGGAGCCCTTCACGTGGTCATGATGGAAGTTTGGTGTTGAACGCTCCACATCGCAACGTTCACATGATTGCCTCTAGACAAAATTCGTGTTCTCTGCTTTTCTTTAACATCGTTTTTTTCCTATTACGAGATTTCAACTGTCTCAAGTTGTTTGACGCTTCAAATCATACATCCGACTTAAAAACACCGTAGGCGGAAACCCAAAGAATCGGGTAAAACCCCCCACTACACAAATACCCATTTATACAAAACAAGTAAAAGACCCGTTTCGTAGCTTGAACCCGTGAAGAAACCCTAGGTGAGCAAACGGATCATCATCTTCACAATTCAGCCGTCGGAATCACAGGTAAAACCCACCCTAAACCTCTCTACTTTCCTTTAATTTAAGGTTTCATGATTCGTTTCTGTTAATGTATCGATTTATGTATATATAATGATTAAATCATTTTGTTATTAAATGTTTGATGCTAGCTCATTTCAGACCTGTAGATAATGGGATGGAAAGCAGCTCAGAAGCTCATTCATCACTGGAAGATTTTAAGAGGAGATAATGTAATAAATAATATATATTTATATATATTGTATTATTGTTCTTTCACAATAAAGCTTTGCACACTAAACAATTTTATGTTATTGTTTTTTACAGGTGATGATAATTAGGGGCAAAGATAGAGGTGAAACCGGCACTATAAAACGTGTGATTCGATCGCGGAATCGCGTTATTGTTGAGGGAAAGAACTTGGTGGTGGTGGTGGTGGTGGTGGTGGTGGTGGTGGTGATGCACACACCATTTCATTTGTTACAGTTTGGTTTGGTTTAGGTAATACGATGATGAAAGCCTGTTACTAACAGTTTGACTCATGATTATACTTGAAAACCGTCAAAGCATGCCCGTGAAAAACTCTAATTTATAACATTGGCATAATAAGATGGTTGGGATAAGGTATCAAGAAGATGGTAGTAAAGTAAGAGTTTCAAGAGGCATTGGCGCATCCGGGTCTATTATTCCCCGTCCCGAGATTTTAAAAATTAGGACTACTCCACGACCAACAATCGGTATTCTACTATTTTGTATATGTTTGAGCTAGTATTACACATGAAATTGTATTAATATTCATTTGGTGTTTTTGCAACAGCGGGACCGAAGGATACTCGTATAGAGTTGGTGCAGGAGAAGACATATGATGCTAAAACTGGTCAGGGCCTGCCGGATCTTTAGTAAAGGTACGGCTTGTTTTTTTGTGTGAACATGTTAGCAGACAAAGCATGTTTTAAGTAACACTGCTAATGTAATCATGCAT
Organism: Bidens hawaiensis; assembly: GCF_021521415.1. Classification (NCBI taxonomy): domain Eukaryota; kingdom Viridiplantae; phylum Streptophyta; class Magnoliopsida; order Asterales; family Asteraceae; genus Bidens; species Bidens hawaiensis. The sequence goes on from NW_027505727.1 coordinate 140,992, forward strand.
GAACATATTTGTTTGGTTTTCGGATGTCATAAGATGTATCATTTGATATGTCACAATGTTCTTGTACTAACTTAAGATCGGACGACTTTAATCACACAATATAGAGGCCTGTTCGTTCTAGACTCTATTTTGAGAACTGAGTAAACCGCATTTGCGTACTTGTCATACGTATTGTTGCCAAAGGGCTTGTAGCTTAATGATATCAATGAGTGTAAAAAAGGCGTCCCTCCCTTATTAGTTGAGAGTTCTAAGCTTATTAGTAGGTGTGTCGTGTGTGAGTTAAATGTTCTGTGGGATATTCAAGCAGCTTCAATTATTTTTCTTGACTCATACAAAAACCTGTGTCCAGACCAAAGAAAAAGTCACAAAACATCAAAAATGTTCGTTGTCCGGGTGTCTATCACAAAAGACACATACATCCAATGGTATTAATACTACTCCTCTTACCGAAAGAGCCATCCGGGATAGTATACGAATCAGAGACGCACGCCTGGTAAAACAGGTTTTTTTTGGAACCCAATCCAGCCAAGCGTGCGGTGTCGAGGCCACATCCAGACCTGCATCTAGTTCTTTTCTTATTTCCAGAACCGAGAACTCTCCCAAAAAACTGTCGCTGTTCCATAACCAGTAGTCGCTTCTAGTTGGCCGAATAGTGTCATTAAATTTTATTACCACGATGCACTCAATCCATGTGACTGACCCATTTTGCACAAGTGGACATTTTTCCAAGCTAGTTTTTAATGGAATTGCCTCCCATTTCTTGTGCATTGGAGTGGCCTTGATCGTTTTTTAAGATTAAATGTAAAATGAGCGGGTGGGATTATTAGTTCTTCGGGTTTATTGCTTCGGGTTTGTTTAGATGTCGTAAAATAGGCGGGTGAGAAGATTAGGTAAATGGTCTAAATGTGTTCAGATTAAAACTAATAGCTTTTGATTAGACAAACTTTTTTTTTTGAATAGCACTTGGAACCACCTCCAATATTCGGGTGAGCTTTCCTGGGACGAGATATCAATCATTTATACTGATTTTGACGCTCTAGGCCTACCTCACTCAAAAACATCATCATGGAAGAAACCTATCATTGTGGGAAAAGCCTCTTGAATCATGTTTCAAACTTAAGGCCTTAAGATCTTAGGTCTTAACCATCATCCTCATGCTATTAAACCAGAAGGCCAACTGCTTTGATTAGGCAAACTGATCGGTGGCAAATGGCAATAGAAATGTGGCTGTTTTAGTTACTTCATCAAAATGACAACTAATTTATTTACAATTAATCCTTAGCCCAAACAAACTTCATGTCATTTTCGGGCCAAAATACAAACCCATTTATTAACATTTGATCAAATTCTAAGGCCCAACAGACTGTAAGATGATGTAAGCTGTAACTCATATTAATATTCGCCTAAAACCTCTTCATTTCTTAAAAAGTTGTCAGGGGGTGATGTATGTTGAGATTATCCAAATATATATTTCTTATGATAAACTTACTCGTATATTAAAGTTATTTTATAATTCATTTGATTATATATTTTGTTCCATATTTAATTACAGTTGAAGACTGTCCATGTAGTTAAGTTGCTCTTATATTTGGTAAATAAAACCGAATCACTTGGCCAAAAAATATATCTTATACAACAAAATGTTAACCATTATTGATATGATAAAACTGGATGTACAATTAGATCACATATAATTAACTTTTAGTTATTTTTTGGTTGGTCAGTTTTGGAATATGAATAAAAAAGATCTAAGCAAAAATAAACATCTTATTGTAGAAATAATAAATGACACAAAAAGAAAAAAGGATATGTCGTGGCTTTCTGGTTCAATGACGTAATGATGATCGTTAATGCTTGAGATCTTAAGGTTTCAAATTTGAAACTTGACTCACTTAGATTTTCTCACAGTGATGTTTTTCTTTTTGATGATGTTTCTGAATGAGTCAAATTTAAAATATGAAATTAATATGAAAGATTGACATCTCATCTTAAAAATCACTTACTCTAATATTATGCAGTTTCAAACATTTAAAAAAATAAAACGATACAATTGTGTTATGGGAATTTATGCACACAGCACATTTATTATATGTGACATTGTGATTAAATGAATGAAGCTGAATAGATGGGTCTGACAGCTTACCAAAGAAGCCAAAAAGTACAAGAGAAGAAAATCAAAACAAAGATCAAATTGTATGCACTTGTTTACAAATTAGTAATTACGAATACTTTCTCATTTTCTGACATTTTCCTTTATTTTCACTTCTCATTGCCATTTATTACTCAGTGCATAACTGCATACTCCCATCACTCTGTTTTATTTAAAAAAAAACAATTAAAATTTTTTAACAAGGAAAAAGTTAATAGTTATAAAAAATAAGGAAAATACTTTTAGGTTTTGTAAATAATATGACCTTAAAGATTAATTATGTGAAAGAGATATAGCATATAAAGGTGAGATTTTAGTCATACTCATATTACAATTAAATAAGTAAAATATCATCGATTGAAAATATGATAGATGGTTTCGTTTATTTCCTATTATTCGAGTATTTTGTTTAAGTGTTTGATCAAAATTTAACTTCAAATAGATAACCGTGAAAACCATGAGTATAAAACAAATGTATGTAGGCAGTTTAAGCAGGGGTGGAGGTAGGCACTAATACCATGTTCTTTTTTACAGTTTATGTAAAACGTATAACATGCGATTTTCAAATAACCCAAACTTTTCCAAAAGCTGAACTCATTGGTTTTTGAAATATATATATATATATATATATATATATATATATATATATATATATATATATATATATAATTGTAACTAAATAAAAGTAGTCTTGTTTAGAGTAAATGTTAAACTCATACAACATTTTAACATGTAAAGACGACAAGCATATAGTAGATGTTTATACTTTTGTTTTACAATAAAGCATGTGAAAATACATTTTCGTAATCGGATAGGTAATAATTATATAAACGATTCCTACATTTGTCATACCGAAAAGACTCAATAGAGTACTTTATTAGTGTTACGATTTAAAACTTTGTAGGTTATTTTCAAATGGTTAAAACACGTAGGAACTAAAATGTACTCTTTATTTCAAATAATATTGTATTTTATGGACTTTTGTTATGATATTGTATTTAATTATTTAACCCGCACCAAACTGACCCGAAAGTTTGGCGTCGGGTTATTAGAAAATCGGACACCGCAAAATACTAACCATAAAACAAAATCCTGACTCCATCATTGAATATAAGAGGTAAAGAGATGTGATTATACTATAACATAATAATAATCTAATGTATCATGCTTGAAACATTATATTTATATATACACACACGTTCTCTAATTATTGATTAAGCTTGAAAGTTGAAAATGTATATGATTAAATCAGTTTTAAGTGTGACAAAAAGGTATCTTATAAAAGTTGACACATTGGAAACTACGATGTCGATGATGGGCTAGGGTACTATCTTGCAACTCATTTCACACTACTTTCCTTTTTGGGAAGTTATTGGAAAATCAAGTGTACGAGGATGATGGCTACTAGCATCCTTGAAGCCACGTGCTCATCACGTGCCTGTCTTTCTTTCATTCGAGTTTATCAAGGACTGACATGACATGTTGTCAGAGGTGTCCACTCATGAATGATGTCTTCATCACTTTGGGTGTTAAAACGGAAGCGTGCAGTACAACAATTTATGCGAAGGTTATAAGTTCTTCATAGTTAATTTACGCGTATAAAACATAATTTATGTGTTTGTAATGGGTTAAAATGAAGGAGTTAACGTATAAATGAAATTAATGTGTTAAACGTGAGAATCAAGTAAATTAATTATATATACAAAATTAGGATCATAGAGTAATTACATAATTACCCTATGATGTAATTACATAATTACTCTACTTGTATATATAATTACTATACTTGATTCTCACGTTTAGCACGTTAATTTCATTTGTATTTGATTCAAATCCGGGTTAGAATAATCGGTCCTGAAAAAAAATGTTCGTTTGAAAAACGGAGATGGATCGGATGTCGACTCGGAAAACTCTAGCTTTTAGAAAAGGTGAAACAATAGAAAAGGTGCTAAAAGGTGTTATTGTGACAATATGTTGGTTCATTTGGAATGCGAGACGTCAAACAATCTTTGAAAACAAGGAGTGCTCGGTTTTTAAGGTGATTGAAGATATTAAATCATTGACGTTTCTTTTGATAAAAAATCGGTTGTTGTTTAAAAAGTTATATTGGAGAGAGTGGTGCAATTTTTCTTTCTAAATGTTTTGTTTGTTGTGTTGTTGGTCCTAGCTTCTTGCTAGTTTGACATGTTAAATGAAAGTTGTTGTTCGAAAGAAAAAGAGTATTTAAACTATTTTTTTAAGGTAAATTGGTTTTAAATAATCTTAACTATGTCATATTGGTAAATAACAGTCCCAACTTCACACTTGTCTGGTGGCAGTCCAAACTAAATGTGTACTTATTTCTAACGGTCCGCGACTAACGAAGGACTAACCCCGTTAGTCTGATGATGATGTGGCATGCATACGTGTCAAAATCGTGCTTATATGTCAAATACGTGGCAAGATCGAGCTTACGTGGCAGATTACACCATCAACATTACCATTACACCACTCTCTAATCACTCTCTCTATCTCTCTCTTTTCTTCTCCCTCTTTACTCCAGTAATTCCACCACCACCGACCCTCCAACACCACTTACCACATGCCGCCACCAGCACCTACCATCAAACCCTAATCCTATTAATCTTCATCATCTGCTTCTTTTTCTAGGGTTAGGGTTTATATGGCTCGAGAATTGGGGATCTAGCTTGATTATTTTGCGGCGGAGTTAGTGGTGACGGAAGAGTGTACGGTGGCGTACATCACGACGGTGAGGGGAAATATCCACGACAGGTGGATATGTGGCTGTGTGTGGAGGCAGTGAAGGATGAGACGGCGAGATCTTGTTCGCGATCGCCGGAGAAAGGTCGTATCCGGCGGTGGCGTTGTTAGAATTGGTGGTAGTGAATTGAGATATGAGGGTGGAGTATAATGTTTAAAGGTTTTGTAATGAAATTACAATGGGTCTTGGAATTTTTCAGAGGATTGGAAGATGATATGAGGTCTTGATGGAGCTATGTGAGGGTTTTGTGGTTATGTTCAATATTTGGGAAAGGACAGACTGATTTTGAAGATGATGGGAATGTGTAATTTTTGGGATGAATAAGGTGATAATGGTGGTGGTGTTGTTGCAGGTTGGTGGTGGTTAGACACAAAGAGAGGAGATTAATTTTTTTTTTCTTGTGTAATAATTAAAAGAGAGAGATTATTTTGTTTTCTTAATAATACTTAAAAGATGATAAAGAGTTCATCGCCACATAATCGTGCCACATAAGAGTTTTTTACCAGCTGAGATAGCCACATCATCATCGGACTAACGGAGTTAGTCTTCCGTTAGTAGTGGACCGTTAGAAACAAATACACCTTTAGTTTGGACTGTCACAAGACAAGTGTGAAGTTGAGACTGTTATTTATCAATAGGGTATAGTTGGGATTATTTAAAACTAATTTTCCTTTTTTTAATCAATTTTTATGATTATACACAATAGTTTTACTATAAGTCAAGATGGTTCATATACTTTGTAATGATCCCTCATGGTTTAAGAGTGTTAAGGTGATGAAGGAAATTCGAGAAGTGTTCATAGAAAAATTTGAAGCATGTTAATATTTCAAGGAAAATTGGATTAAAATAACCAACTATGGCAGTTCATCTATTCTGCATATTTCAATTGATTAGATTACCACAACAAGATATATGAGTTGTTATGGTTAACCTAGTGAGCTCGTCTTGTGCCAGTGATATTTCGTTAGGCTGTACGGAAATAAAACGACACTAACAAATCATTGTAAAAGTCGGACAAGAGATTTAAGGGCCAAACGATGCACATAATAGATATATTGCAGTTATATATTTGTAATTGTTAACTATAGATATTAATAAATTTTTTTATTTTTTTTTATTAATATTTCCTTTTATATATAACACAAAACGAGCTACATCTGTATATTATATTAAATAGATAAATGATGAGATATGTGAAATCAGAGCGATAACATATGCCCGTAAGAATGGATCGGGGACTATTTCGAGATCACCCAGAGAAAACAAGTAGAAGCCGGAGAAAATGGTTCGCTCGTTTGGCTGGACTATCCCTACCAACAGCACAATTGTTCTGTATGTATCACCTTGGTAAACACTTTTCCTCGGAGATAACTAGTTAAAAATGTGGAATATCTTTAATTAATACAAATCAGATTGTGTTCTAAAGATCACTCGGGTGGTTTTGTTACAAATTCACTAATAAGTTAATTGGGTTGGGCCTCTTTATACATGTTTTTAACTATATTGTTAACATGACTACTCCCTATAATATCCATCAAATGCACCTTGCTACTTCAAAATCATATGCATAATTATAGAAATACTGATTTATTTTGGTTTTAAAAAAATTCTTTTGTAATGATTATAACTGAATGGGTTTTGGAGTGATGTATTCGGGAGGTTGTAATGGTAAGCATGCTAAATTAGCAATAATTGTGCATTTTGTTGTTGAAGATTCTTGAGCACTTCAAAAAAATTGACCCATGATTTTTGTTCTTTTATTCTAGTTTTGAGTGCTATTTCACACTGCTGGTATAATTCTGTGAGCTTAGCACTAAAGTAACCTATTGACCTTATTTGACTCAAAAACCCACCTGCTAAATAAATATATATATATATATATATAATTCTAGAAAATGTAACCAAAATATTATACAATTGTTAGTCAATAACTTAGGAATATAGACGTGGCACATGGCCACATGATAGTGATTCAAGATGAAAATAAAAACTATAGATAAAAAGGTAGAAATTATTTTTGGATACCGGGAGTATTTGGTTTATGGTTTCCACGATTATTTTTTGGGGAAATTGAGAATTGAGAGTGGACAAATTTACAAATTTATTCTTTGTTTTTTCTAAACGACCAGCAAAGTCCGACCATCTGCGTACACCAGGTGGTAAAAGGTCACCCTCGTCAGAGATCACAGACAGGCGACAGCGCTAGTGACTCGGCCCATCACTAATTCCAGGGAAAACCAATCGCTCAAAGGCCCACTGTAACAAAATCCTTGACTGCAACATAAACATTTTGTCATGAACAAGACTCGAATCAACAACCTCACATAAGAAAAACCATCATACTACAATTGAACCAATTGACCTTTTGGTAATTTAGTTTTTTTTTCTTCTTAATGGCGGTAAATTATAAAAAGCCTAGTCACCCCAAGTGAACAAATTTGTTAATAAATTACCATCATAATCATTAAATAAATGATTTTTCATTAATAAAAGCTAAGTTACTTTTACGTTTTTATGTAAAAAAAATGAATCTTTTCTCGTTTTAAGTAAACTATCATATTTGAGTGACCTTACAAAATTGATTAATTTTACGTAATATTTTTACGACAAACTTATACATTATAATTTACATTACATTACATTACATTACATACATACATACATACACTTATTCAAACGAGAAATCCACTGGTACTACTAAACCAAATAACCTTTTGATAAACCTACGTTACACATATAGTAATAAAAGTATAAAATAATTTGCATGTTGATTCATTTTGGGAGTTAATAAAAGTTTACACTATAAAAAATAGTTTCTTATAGACAAGTACTAAAGAGCTTACTTATGGCTTTACCCATCAACGTCTTTTTTTTGTGTGGGGTGGGGGGGGGGGGGGTGGGGGGGGTGGGGGGGGGGGTTCTATCATACAATACATCCAACTCATGTTGTGTTACTAATTATAATGTCGTATTAGATAACAAATGAAGAACTATAGTCTTGACACTACACCTAAAAACGACACGAACATAACATAAACTTTGTTGGTTTGGGTTTGATATAAACTAATAAACGGGTTTGAATCAGTTTCTGGTCAAAGCTGAGAACAAGTTTAGCTAGACGGGTCATGCTCGTGAACCCAGTAGGCACACGGGTTGACCGATTAACTCATTTATTTGTTTGTTTATATATTGTCATTCTTTTAAAATGTGTTGTATGTTATAAATAAATTTAACACCTTTAATTAAAATCGAATAAGTAAAGGTAACTTTGTAGTCTAGGCTTTATTAAGTTGACCATCACATAAATAACTGTAAGAGCGCTGACATTTAACCAGGTGCATATATACAGGCATACAGATCGAATTAAATTAACTTAGATAATAATTTCTAAATATCATCACCATGACGATACAACAAACAGAAAATAGCATCAAAATGTCAGTAATTTTTGTACTGCATGTATACAAGTTGTGCTACTCGTGTCAACCTATCTGGCTTGTGGGTTGACCACCTCTTTAGCCATTTTATTCTCTTAAAGTGTGTTTTATGTATAAATAAAATTGATTGGTTACTCTATGCGACTATGCCAAAAGTTTCCATAATCTTCTTATGTCCGATGAAATGATTCATTGAAATAATTAGTCACCATTGTTGTAAATTTCTAAGTTTAACGTTATACGCAAAAAAACCCGAGTTAAACATGTCATATGAAGCCACAAATATTCATGTTGTGTTCGGTTTCATACTTGGTCTTTATCACACTACTTGAAATCGATTAAACTGAGTTAATAATCCTATCAGTAAATTCATGAACTGTGTGGTCCAATATATATTAAGTTTACCAGGACATAAATAATTGTTTGAAGCCTGACATATAATAAACTTCAATAGTAATAGTAATTTCTAAATATAACTTGTAAATATTATCACCGACAACAGAACATAATAGACCTAGCCGACATAATCCAACGTCATTTTAAAAGAGCATCAAACAAGAGTCAGAATCTGTTGTAATAAGTTAATAACAACTGTATTTCTTATCCTGAATTTATAGGTAGCATGATCATAAAGAACTAAAATAGTAATTGATGTACTCTTTCTAATATAGCCTAAACAATGCTTAAATAAATAATGTTTACAAATAATCATGTATAATAACAATTTAACGTGTTTTACATTGTATCTCAAGATAAATATATGAAATGTAATTACCAGTCACAGATGTTTTTACAATTAAAAGAAAACAATAATTGATCATAAGTTTTTTTTTCGAAAAGTGAACTATTAAAAACCGCCCGACAAGGGGAAAACTAACACAACAAGATTACGACATAACTACATGAGCTTAAAATTACACCAATCTAGCCAAATGGCCATTTTTTTAACATAACTACACGAAAAACCTATCACCAAGATGACAAGATCCCATGAATAGTTTCTTGAAGGCGCTCCTCATTCGGTACTTGTTTATGAATCTCAAAGATGTCTTGAGCTAAGAATACAATACTTGGATCAAACTTGCACCAATTCCTAACAAAGCTCAAAACAACCGAAAGCCAAGATACAAGAGGTAAAAATGTTGCACTTGCTCGGATCCGTCTACACCATTTGAAAATGAACATTGAGCATAAGATAATAGCATCAAAAGGGCAGTATTTTTTTATACAACTACAATTTTGTACACTTAACAGTTATAATAAGGTTACAAAAAGAAAATATAATTGATGCCCTCTTTTGTATATACCCTAAAATAATATTATTTTTCACACAGCCAACATAAATCAAAATTGAAACAATGTTTATACAACACTTACAAATAATTATATAACATTGTATCAATGTATCCTGTGAAATATAATGTACCATTGTGCATTCTTTTAAATAGAAACAAAACAATAATTGATGATTGACAAATTGTAGAATATGCCAACCAATCCAACTCACTTCTTTTACAATATCTTGAAAGATAAAGAAAATCTCAAACATCTGAAAAAAGTAACAATGTAGCCGAACAGTTACATTGCAATGGTAAAGTAGAAGATTGATCATTTATCTTCCTTTTGTTACAATTTACAACCCAAAGGAAAATGAAGCATCAGTGACACCATCAATAATAATCTTTAACTTTATCTTTTTCAGCAAAAATTACACCTTTTCAGTATAAAATCATCAATCCCTCAAACCAAAAAACAAAAGCTTCAAATCCCATTTCTGTCCCCTCAACTTTGAGCAGAAATTCCAAAATTTACACCAATGTACTCACCTCCTAATGCACAATGTACAAGTCATTATTACATGTCTTGAAATGGGAATTTCAAAAGAATGAGCACTTTGATGCATTGATCCCAGTCTGCAGAAGCAATAAGAAACTTTGATCATAAAAGTGAATCCAATAATCATTCAAGAGTTAACATGTTTAACAGAAGAATCATTGTTTATAGTACCTGGATCGCGAACACCAAACGCTTTCTAATCATAAGACACGAGTTTGATCAATCATGAACCATAATGCGTGTGTTTTTATCATTGGATCCAGTAAAAGGTTCATCCTTGCCATGTTCTTTAGCCAGATTCTTCAAAAATGAAACAAAACAGATTATATGAAAAGTGTAAAAAAAAATTTACACGATATGAATCTAACAAGAAATTTATGGGTCGGGGTTAGTCTAAACAGGTTCAGGTCAAACTTGCAGACACGTTTAAGCTATACAAGTCGTGTTTGTGCTTTAAGTTTATAGTTTTGTATTGAAAATCTGTTATAACAAACAGATTATGTAATTTACGCCAAAATCTAAACTACAAAACAGAATAAAAATTAAGTTGTATAGTTTAAACTTAATTATTTTATATATTCGCATATTTTTTGTTGAGATTGGGTATTTTACGCCAAAATAAGAATAAAAGAGAACAAAAAATCAAGTTTTATGGTTCAAACGTATTTATTTTATATGTTTGAATAATTTTTTTTTTGAGTTAGGTATTTTATATGTGTCCACTTTTATGCAAAATCTAAGTACAAAAGAGGGAAAAAAATCAAAGTTTATAGTTAAAACAATTTTTTTATATATATTTTGATATTTCATGTTAATATTTCGGGTTAAACAGGTCGGGTTCAATTTCCCGTTTATGTCATGTTCCTGACCTATTTAACACCTAAGAATCTTTTTTTTAGGTAGGTTAAAAGCCTATGCATACCCTGGTTGAGAATTTGGATATGGGAATCCACCAAAGTTCAGAAGTTGTAACTACAAGAAATCCAAAATGCTTGATTTCCTGAAAAGAACATAAAGAATCTTTAAAAACAATTCAAATAAAGTAATAACCTGTTTAGCAAAAAAACAAAAGAATACAAATCTTACAATGCCAAGTGAGCCCTTAATATATGTTAAGATCACCATATCTTCTTGAATATGGTAATAGTTCTTCAACCTCGATTCGTGCAGAACCGTTGGTGGTTTTCTTGATTCTACAACGGTTTATCGACTCAACTTCGGCTATAAATATGCTGTAAACGGGCCTATGATCCGAAAATCTTGATTCCCCACGAACATATGACATTTGATGGAGTCCTCTACCATACCACAAGATTCGGTCACACCTTCACACGAGAAATCGGTTGAATATTAGTTAAAACTTAAAAATGTCGCAAATGATGTTCTTTAATTAAAGCTTTCATTTTTTTAAATATTTACCATGCGGGTGTTCTTCGTTTTTCTTTCGGGTGCATATCATCGCCTGCATATCGATCCGAGTTGTTTGAATATTTGTATGTTGGAGGGAAATATATCTTCCCTTCACTCCATCCTTTAAACACGCGTCCCCTTCTTTGTTCTATCCGAAGCTGTAATCACATAAACCCGTTTGGTCAAAACCTTTTTCGACCCGAACAAATATTTAAAAAAAAGTCTGTTTTGACCCGTTGAGAACTGAACCAAAACTGATAACGTTTGGACCCGAACTCACTTTACTAAACAAATTCACCTTTTTTATAACCTGTTCTGACCCGAACCCGTTTGACCCGTTACCGGCCGACCAGCCCACTCTATCCTATTAGTACGCAGAAAACAAAACTAAGTTTCTAGACTTGCCTGATCTTTTTCCAATAAAGCTCTCCAATTTCTCATCTCGACAAGCGCCTTTGCAGCTCGATACGAGAGGGCAATCCGGTAATTTAAATCTCCAAGCCATATAATTCGACTGCACACACAAAACACAAGAAACGTTTAAAAATCTTTAAAATAAAAAACTAACATCCAAACCATCTTATGAACTTTGACATACTCGTGCTCAAGGATCGTTTGAGGAGAATTCTCGTCTCCTGTTCGTTGAACCCGTGGAAACCGAGTTTTTCTAAGAATTTCCATAACATCTGAGTTTCGTCTCAACTCATCGCCTTCTTTTTCACCCGAAGTCAAGTGACTACATATGAAGCAAAAGCTCGTTTGATGCAACGACATGCTTATTGAGATCGAACCCTGCACACATTTAACATAAAGATTAATGTACATTAAAATGATTTACCTTATTTTATAAAAAGATTGAATAAAATATTCACCTTATTTCCAAGATAGCCCATCAAGCCTCTACCAACACAAGACACTTTCATATTCCTAACATCATCTCTAAGCTCACTCTTCACCCAAACTGTAAGATAAACCCCCACCATCTGCTTACTAGCAACCAAACAATACATCGAATTCGCACCCGCTTTATCCCTATCCTCCATCGAAAACGACCCACTAAACACACCCTGCGAATACCCACAATAACCAGGCGAATCATCCGGCCCATTGTCCTCATCCGAAGACCCCCCACAATAATCACTTTGTCTGTTCCCAAACATTGCACGATCACAAACGCTGTATCTGCTTTCAAACTGCGGGTGTGACACCGGCATTTCGTACTCTGTCATCCTCATGCTTCGGGATAATGACTGGAATGATCTGCGGTTGAAGAAGGATGACGAGCGTTGATGTGTTGACCCTTCGAAGTCTGAGTTTAGCTCGATGACTGGGTCGGGGACGGGTGAAGGGGTCTGGTAAGGTGTGGTGGTGGTTCCTGGGAGAGTGTTGAGTGTTTTTCGAATTAAGGCTAGCCATTTTTTGGCGGGACCGTTGTCTTCAGTGCCTAACACGTTGCCTGCGTTTAACGGGACGATTTCTTGGAACCTGGTTTCGAAACAAAGAATGAGAAATGTGAGATGAATCGGTTAGGTTTTCGGGTTTTTCGGTTTGGAACTTTGTTTGGCAAGCCGAACCAAAATCTTATTTCGGTTAAATTTGGGGTTTTGTTTAATTGGTTTATAACCGAATAATGAACGCTTCTATATACAAGATTATTCTTGAAAGAGCGCGTTTTTAACCAATAGTATGTTGAGAAAACGGGAGAAAAACATTAGGGGTACATTTCGATTTCGTGAAAAAAGTGAAAGTGTAGAATAGATAATTATTTATCTATCCATTATTTTCTTTATTCTATCTTGTCTTCTAAATTTTTTTATAAATAGCATAAATAAATACAAGGTTCTCTGTATCTACAATATCTCTAAATTTTAAAGAAATTATTATTAGAAAAAAAAAAGAATTAAAAAAATATTATTTAATTAAACAGAGATAGATATAGAAAATGATATGCCGGAATTTTTAAAGGTGACGTTTTTTTAGTTAAGTGACTGAAATTTGAAATAGAGATAGAGAACCTGACATAAATGCATGTGACATACATAGTATGTATATGTATTTAGGGAAAATATTACTATTCTATTTTTTAAAAAATCTTCATAAAAAATTAGTCAAGTTATTAATAAATGTGATAAGATTTAATGTGGTTCAGAAAAGAAGGAAAAAAAATACACACCCAAGAACATAAATGTCGGCAGGTGGTGAAGTATGCAACCAATCTTCAAGATTCAGGCCACTTGTCGGCGATTTTCCGGCCACATTCCAGGTAGCTGCAAAGATTCTGTCAATATTCAAATAATAATCAATCAATTTATTTATAAACATATTAAAAACATATGAACATTAAATAAACCAATTAATTAAACAAACCTGTAATTATGAACGTCTGTCACTTGATCATCATCAAGATCAATCCTACTCCGGCTCCGGCTATTAACATTATTCTTTTTACTTGATCTTTCTGAAAAAAAATAAAAATAAAAAGTTCAGATTTTTAATATTTTTTTAATCTTATTTGACTTATAATTATGTAAAATGAATTGGGTTTTTGTTAAATATTATGAAATTGAACTTATGAAAAAGTTAAGATTTTTAGCAATTTTTTTTATTTAGTTCAACTTATAATTATGTAAAATGAATTGGGTTTTTGTTAAATATTATGAAATTGGAGTTTTAGTGTTAAAAAGTTGAGATTTTTAGCATTTTTTTCATCTTGAATAAACTTATGATTATGTAAAAAGAATTGGGTTTTTTAAATAAAATGAAATAGGACCTGTTCTTTTATTTTTCTTGATGTTGCAATCTTCTCTCTCATTATTGTAATTGTTGATCCAATCTTCATCTCCATCTGCATATTTGGAACCCAATTAGAGAAATTTCATAAAATGTGTTTTAAATTTATAAATTAAAGAAATTTTCCTTTTAATAAAAAAATTTTATAAATTGAAGAAGAAAACAAAGAACAGATCTTGAACTGCAAAGAGAAAATGTGGATAAAATCCATTTAAATTCCAAATAAAATATGAACTGAAACATTCAGTCATTTATGCAGAAATAAAGCAAAACTTGCAGGTCAATTACTGTTCCCTGTATATAAACACAAAACACTAAAATAAATAAAAATTATATATATATATTACCTCTAGAACTAAAATCATCAGCATGAAAATCTTCAGCTTTGCTCTTTACACTAAACCATCTCTTTAGTGTTTTAGGCCAAGAAACCTTTAATCCAATAATCATATAAATAACCAAATAATCATTTTTTAATCAAATATCAAAAAAAAAAAAAACTAAAACTAACCTTGGTTTTCTTGCAGTTATCATCTCTCATTGTGTTAAAACTTCATAAAGATCACAATAAATAATTTTCAGATGAATAAATTTTTGGGATTAATGCATTTGGAATGCAAAAAAGATTCAAGAAAACGGTTAAAGATTGTATTTTTATTGACACCCACAAGAGATAAAAATAAAAGTAAAGAGAGTGTTGGATGTCAAGATATAAAGAGGAGAAGAAAGTGGCAGTTTCTTGGCATTTTGGTTACAATATTTGCAAACAAAGAGTCAAATCCTCAGTTGGGTGTTTGTTTGTTGTTTCTGTAGGAGTCTATTCCTATATTTACACCTATTTGTTGTGTACGCAAGAAACACTAGAAAAATAATAATATTGATAATAATAAAAGTGAACAAAAAATATCAAGAAAATGCAAAGAGGGTTTTCTTGATTTTCTTCTCTGCAAAAAACCTTGTTCTGGGTACATCAAAGTATGGAAGTTAAAGAGAATAAGGGGGGGGGGGGGATGGGGTGTGGTGGGACCCATATTCTACTATTTCCTCATCAACCAACCGAGGTTTTTGAGTCTTTACCCCAAATTTTTAGGCAGACCCATAATGAATATTAATGAGAGGGATTATGAAAATATTAGTTGGTTACAAACCATATAGTTACTGATTTAGGATAACTTGCATAGTTGCATTTGTTTCTATAAATGATGGTGTATTTATACCATTTATGCTACATTCCTAGTTTGGTTGTTTGGCTTAAAATCATTACTAAAACTAGGTGCTTTACAAATATGGTTGTTTGGTTTTAAGAATCGTTACTAAAATTGTCGCGCTTTTGAAAATTGATCGGTTTATGTCGTTTTGGCCAAACAACGCGTAGCGTGTTGATGAGATGAGACCAAACGGGTTTTTATATATAAGTGTTTATGAAAGCCGAGTGATTTTAATAATTTGAAAATCTTTTGACCATGTTACGAATGCATGTTATGAAGTGAAAGTGGGTTAGTGGTATTTCAAAATTCAATCTTTGACCAACTTGGTCAAACTTTTGATGAACCTTGGGTTTTTACATTGCTTTCAATAATTTTCTTTTATTACATGTTCTAAATAAATGATGATATATTTATATTACTTTTGAAAACTGATTATTTTAAGTCATTTTGACCAAACAACATGTAAGATAAACTATATGGTTTTTGTAAGAGATTTCATAAGTTAAACATGGTTTTTAAAAGTTTGTTAGTGGTTCAACTTCATTCTTTGACCAACTTGGTCAAGCTTTTGATGAATCTTGGGTTTTACATTTCATTTCAAGATTTGCCTTTTGCAATGGTGGGTCTATTTACACGTTGCATAGAATATGAATCTAAGGAATATTTGTGCACAATTAAAGATGAGTCAAGTAGATTTTCATTGGGGTTCGAGCACTACATGTCTTTATAGGGTTCAATCGGCATGAATATGATTATATAATGTGTTTGTTTTGGGGGCTTGGGAGATTTTGTGGAGTGTTTTTAGGATCTTAGCTTTTGTAGGTTAGGATAGTTGTTTACAATCTCCTTAAAGTCTCTCTTTTGTATCTAAGCAATCCAACAATATGTTCTTTACATAGATCAAGAAATTTGTCTTTGTAGATACAAAATGCGTAAGCGTCCCGACCACATTTTATAATCGGTTCACTTTAACCCTAGAAAAGAGTCGTTAATCACTATGCGAGTAATAAGTTGTATATTGATATAAAATGTTATGAACTTAACATTTGTAACCTTAAAACAGACTTATGATCTATGAAACATACATTCTCTTACGAACCAGGCCATGATCAACGTAGGCTACCATGTAAATAAATGTTTTGAGTTGTAAAATCAACTTTTTTGGTGGTAAAATTAACTTTTCGAGTTGTAGCATGGGAATATTTTTAATTGGTTATGAGATTCATTCTTTTTACTCCTACGCCGTTTATGTAATTCTTTTAGTTTAAGTCAAAATGTGTTTGTTACTGGGTTTTGGGAGATTTTGTGGACTGTTTTTAGGACCTTAGCTTTTGTAGGTTATGATGATTGTTAACAATGTGTTCTTTACCATATATCAAGAACTTTGTCTTTTTAGATAAAAAATGCATAAGCGGTCCCGACCTCACTTTATAATTAATTCAATTTAATGCATCAAGAGTCGTAATATTCTTATAGGTTAACCCACTACGCCTGTGATAAGTTGTATATTGATATAAGATGTTATGTAACTCACATTTGTAACCTTAAATCAGACTTATGATCTATGAACCACAAATTCTCTTATAGATCGGGCCATAATCAACATAGGAGCCATGCAAATCAACTTTCCGAGTTGTCGTAAATCTTTGTAATTGGTTGAGTTATGAGATACAACATCCCTACTTCTAAACTGTAGTTGACCTCTGACTTATACAATTTTTTCAAGTTTAAATCATGATCATGTGTAACTGGTTAAGACAATCAACTTTCTTTAATACCAAACCAGAGTTCGACCCTCGAATCAATGCAACCTCCTAGAGTTTCGAGTCTTGGTCTCTAATACTTGTTTTCTTATTATTAATCATAGCTTAGCTAGGTTAAGAACAAAGTTAAATCTTGGACTAATCCAAGTAGTAACACATGGTTTTGGGGAACTTCTAATATTCTAAAATCACATGGTGCATGTGGGAGACTGTGCTTGGTCCTTAACCAATGAACTTAAAATGAAAATAATATTACATACAAGATACAACTGTTTATGAATAATATTTTAATATTTGAGACTAAACTCAATTAAATTAACACTTATAGCCCCACTAAACTTTTACAAAAAGGTTTGGAACAAACACAGCGCATGTAGCCCACTACTGCCCCTACACCCTCCCCTATGGAACCTTCACCCAGCATAACAAACCAGTTGGTCTCTTTTTAGGTTGTCTAAAAAGAAATATCAACATTTTTATTTGAATAAAAATATATATAAATATTGGATTCAAAGGTGTTTACTTACATATGGTACAGATTTGTATATTAAACTATGAAGTTGTACCAGTGTTTTATATGTATTTTTTACAATGGCAACTCTAGAAAATGAGACTCATATCCTACTAACAAATAGGATTAGTGTTTATATGTTTGATGTACACTAAGTTTTCTTGGTTTCAAAAATATTAAAATTTCAGAATGCAAATAACAGTAACTAAACAGTATTTTTAGTTTAGTCCAAGTTAATTATCTGTTATTTGATTATCAAACATTATGCTATTCACTTGACAATAATGTCCCAAACCCCTCTTAATAAATAAATTTATCATAAGTATGCTTTCATAAAATGGAAAAGAAATTTATATAAAATAAATATGTTTATTTTATAACACATACTTGAAATGAAGTTAATGATCTAAGATGATTATTATTTATTAGTGAACAAGAAACTTGAAATTGAAATTTTATAAAATATGTTTTTTTACATACACGTGATAAAATAAGTTTGAATTTTGAGACTAAAAAATAGTATTTCTGTTAAGTAGTTTGTTTTAAGTAAAAATTATTAAATGATAATAGAACTTCACAAGTGTTTCACTCAAGCCATTTGGGTTACTTAAGTTATTAATGTTGGTTAAGTACTAGAGTGATTTAAATAAAATAGTTAATGAACTTAAAACAGCAATAAATAAGGGAAAATTACCTAAATAGACATTTTTTACTAAGAATTTATCAAAATAGACATGTCTATTTTAACCTACATCTTTTCAATCATTGGTTTTTGACTAATAAACAACTGACAAGTCACCGAAGCCGGCTAAGGCGGCTAAGTCTTAGCCGCCACTTTATGGGCACGGAATTTTATGAAAAGCAAACGGAACCCGCCTTTAGCCAATAAAAATTTGACACGTGTCAAAGACGGCTAAAATTAGCCTACATCTATGGTTATTTAGCCGGCATCTTTGACTCTTAGCCGTCTTCGAGATACGTGTCTATTTACTTAGCCGAATCCAAATATTCCTTCTTAGCCGGCTCTAAGTCGGCTTATAGGCTAAGGCTTCACTTAGTCGTCTTCTTTTTTTCATTTAGCCGTCTAATTTTAGCCGCCAAAATTGAATATTTTACCAACCTTACCAACTCTATTAAATATTTAGCCGGCTTCACTTAGCCGTCTTCTTAGACGGTGTAAATTTAGCCCACAAAATTAAATATTTTTACCTACTCAGTTAATTGTTTAGTCGGTTTCGCCTAGCCATCAATTTTTTTTCGCCAACCATTTTTTACCAACACATTTACATTTACATTGTAAATGTATTTATTGACGGCTAGGTAAATGTATTTATTTCTGATGGCTAAAACATGTCGGCTAGGAGAAACAAAATTTACGGCTAGACGAAACCGACTAAACAATTAATTGAGTAGGTACAAATATTTAATTTTGTGGGCTAAATTTATACCGGCTAAGAAGACGGCTAAGTGAAGCCAGCTAAATATTTAATAGAGTTGGGTAAGGTTGGTAAAAATGGTTGGTGAAAAATTAAATTTGAGTAGGTAAATGTATTTATTTTTTATGGCTAAAACATGCCGGCTAGAAGAAAAAAAATTGACGGCTAGACGAAACCGGCTAAACAATTAATTGAGTAGGTACAAATATTTAATTTTGTGGGCTAAATTTACACTGTTTGCTTTTCATAAAATTTTGTGCCCATAAAGTGGCGGCTAAGGCTTAGCCGCCTTAGCCGGCTTCGGTGACATGTCAGTTGTTTATTGGTCAAAAAACCAATGATTGGAAAAATGTAGGCTAAAATAAACATGTCTATTTTGGTAAATTGTTGGTCAAACATGTCTATTTAGGTAATTTTCCCAATAAATAAATAACTAAGTTTTATAATATTTCATGTAGCTCACGTACATTTTACAATAATGAATTATAATAAAGCTTTAAATGGCATAAGTTAGACATTGATAAAGCTTTTATACTATCGCATTTCTCTTTGTTATTTATATAATATATTGCAACGTGTAATTGATGTGATATGAATGACGATAACAAAAGCCTCACGGGCAAAAAATTAGTTTTCAATGATGACGATTATAGTTGTATATTTTGTATGTGTAAGAGGAGAAAAAGGCAGTGGATTGTTTACCATCTTATTAAAGTATAAAAAGAGCACAATTCCTATAATTAAATAACTAGTAACTTACCACTGCTGAGTAGTAATTAACCACTGATGACTTATCTTCTATTTATCTATCTGTAATTAGTTATTGCTAATCTCATTCACCACTGTTGAACGAATTTAACATTCGGTATCAACTTAGTACTTACCACTTATAATCACTTTATACTGAAAATCATTTTCATGTAAATAAGCTCCTTAGACCTCCATAGTCTACGAGCTTTATTGTTTATCCCTTAAAATTTTAGGTTTCATGGTGCTCGAAATCGTAATAATTTTGAAAGAGTATGTACCACAAACCCGATAACACAACGAAATATATTCAATTTCTCATTTGATCTTAGGTAATTCCAATCATATCAAAATTACATTAATGATACTAAAATCACGAATAACAATAATTATAGAGAATAAAGAATAAAGAAAATGAAGTAGACAAGTCAAGCCTTAAAACCGAATTATTAATCTTTATTTAAGAGGTAAATTCTAAACTATAAGTTGTTGACGGAGAATGCAAAAATATTAACAATGCTGTGCCAACAGCTTGGGTTATATTCCGTCAAAGGACAAAGCCCGTGTAGCATGATGTGAAAATATGGCCCGATGATCCTATTGCATTATTAGAGAGTACACACGCTTACGAATAGACTTGGACATTCCTTTGGCTTATGACCATTCGAGTGGGAATTCGCTCTACTTCTGCTATCCATCCAAAAATGTTGCAATTTACTGATATCCATTTGCACCATTCCATAACAAATAAACTACTAGTATCAATCACTAATGCAGTGCACTTGGATTTGCCTCCCATCCACATCCAAGAATCCATGTCACTTGATGCCTTGAATGTGTTAAGAAGACAATAGCAACGATATAAATCATGGGTCTCTGAATTTGACCACGGGGTCTCTTCTGTCTCCAAGTCCATGACAACACATGGCTTTCAACTAAGAACAAATCACCAACCGAGACATTTTTGTCTATAAGAACAACCACAATAGTGAAAGATTGTTTTTATCGACAAACAACTCCACATCATCTTGTTTTGATTT